>NC_050579.1:59894059-60194059 GCF_011100635.1 Trichosurus vulpecula
ATTCAGCCAAAGAATAGGAGAACCATTGATATCTTGGATGGTAAGACTCAGTGATCAAGGGGCCAGTGGAATATCAGTAGATAGGACAGACTGCATGAGATTCATAGGTATCAGCCATGATCCTCTAGTTCAACAAGCTTTTAGGGAACATCATCAGCAAGGAGATGGTGATAGCAGGACTACTCTGTTGGCATTAGCCGCTGTGGGATGCAATAAGAGATATGCTACTGATTCTATGTGGCCCACTGAGCACAGACCCTGGTATTCACTTAGAGATTGTATCATGAGACTAAAGGAGGAGGTGATGAAGACTGCCATTATGATAGGAACCGCAGACAAATATTACAATGATCCAATGGGACTGCCTCATAGGAATTTAATAATTAGGACAGCTCCCCCTGCTTATAAACAACTAATTTTGAATTTATTACTTGGAGAAGTAGGGAGCCGTCTTACAACAGTGATAAATAAGATTTTACAGTTACATGACTTAGGTGACTGGGGAAGGGATAGATCTCCTCGAGAGAGAAGGGTGAATAACCAGCAAACTTGGCGCCAAAGGAGAGTAACAAGGAAAGAAATGTTTACTGCTTTATTGAGAGCAGGGGTAGGTTTTGAAATGATAGATGGAATTCCAACCAATGAATTATATAGAATGTATAGAGATAAAGGCCTTGATAACAGGAGAGATAGGGAAATAAGAACTGCTCCTGCAAATGCTACAGATGTTGAACCTTCAAACCCAAGTGAATCACATGAAAGGGAATACTAGGGAACAGGCCGAGCCCCAGTCCAAATTAAGGAAATACACAGGCTGGATCGCAGACCTCACATTAACTTGACCATATATTGGAAAAATGGGTCAAGTACGGTAACTGAGGCATTAATAGATACTGGGGCCGAGGCCACCCTTATTTATGGAAATCCAGACAAGTTCAGCCATGGAACTCCTATTACCATTACAGGACTAGGAGGGACTGAAATATCAGCCAGGCAAGTTAAATTAATGATGAAAATTGGACAGTTGCCCAAGAAAGAATATAGTGTGGTTATTGTGCCTATTCCCGAATACATCATTGGAATAGACATATTGAAGGGTATGACCTTAAATTTACCCGAAGGGAAATACCAATTTGCTGTGAGGAAAATAGGCATTAATGCAGTCTTAGTGGGGAAAATCAAGATGGATCCAATCACTTTGCCCGAACCTTCTAAAATAATTACTTTGAGGCAATATCGTGTGCCAGGTGGGCAAGATGAAATTGCCAACACTATAAGAGAATGTGTTGAGGCAGGAGTGTTAGTCCCTACAACTACTCAATGGAACAACCCTGTCTGGCCAGTCCGAAAGTCAGATGGGACATGGAGGATGACAGTAGATTATAGACAGCTGAACAAAGTGACTCCTCCCTTGTATGCTGCTGTCCCAGACACGGTTACTTTAATAGAGAGAATACAAAAACGTGAAGGGACTTGGTATGCAGTTATTGATTTGGCCAATGCCTTCTTTACAATCCCAATAGACCCCAAGCAATGGAATCAGTTTGCTTTTACTTGGCAAGGCCGACAGTATACATTTACACGCCTGCCGCAAGGATATATTCATAGCCCAACTATTTGCCACAGGATTGTAGCTGAACATTTGGATGAATTAAAGTTACCTGGTGTACAGCTTACACATTACATAGATGACATCATGATACAGGGAAAGAATATAAAGGAGGTGGAGGAGAGTTTAGCATTATTAATTGACCATATGAAAAGCAAAGGATGGGAAATCAACCCCGCAAAGGTTCAAGGGCCAGCTCAAACTGTAAAATTCTTGGGGATACAGTGGAATAGAGGACTGCGAGAAATTCTCCCACAAGCTCGACAAAAATCCAGGATTTTCCCACCCCTACCAATAAGAAAGAGGCCCAAAAGTTCATAGGGCTGTTTGGTTATTGGAGACACCACATCCCACATTTGGGACAGATTTTAAAACCCTTGTATAAAGTCACCAGAAAGAAATATGAATTTGACTGGGGACTTGAACAAAGTAGAGCTTTTGAGGAAGCAAAGGCTGCTATCCAATTAGCTCTAGACTTATGGCCTATGCAAAATGGGCCAGTGGAGTTACAAGTGACTGTACAAGATGACTATGCAAATTGGAGTCTGTGGCAAAAACAACAAAGCCGAAGTGTACCTTTAGGCTTTTGGTCAAGGAAACTGCCCTCATCTGGAGTGCAATATACACCTTTTGAGAAGCAGCTGTTAGCTGCATATTGGGCTTTAGTAGAAACTGAGCAACTAACTCTGGGTCATGAAGTGGTATTAAGGCCTGGAATTCCAATTATGACTTGGATAATGAGTACCCCAGCTTCTCACAGAATTGGACATGCACAAGAGGCAAGCATAATCAAATGGAAGTGGTATATTCAGAATAGGTCCAGAGCAGGCAAAAATGGAGTTTCTGCTCTACATGAATCTGTGGCGAACATTGATACTGAGAGCAATGAAAAGCCCCTTGAATCTAAGCAACAGATGGTACCATCCTTAGTGAAATGGAATAATGGATATGACGGACTAAATGAAGAACAGAAGAAACATGCTTGGTTTACTGATGGGACAGCAAAATATTTAGGACAGAAGAGACATTGGAAAGCAGTAGCCTATAACCCCTGTACAAGGAGAACTCTGGAAAATTCTGGGATAGGTGGAAGTAGCCAATATGCTGAACTGATGGCAGTGCATCAGGCCATCAGAGCAGAGAAAGGAGGACAGTGTCATATATTTACTGACTCGTGGGCGGTAGCTAATGGATTAGCTACGTGGATGCCTATATGGAGGAATAAGAATTGGGAGATTCATGGCAAACAAGTTTGGGGTAAAGAGTTATGGGAAAATATATGGGACATGTCTTTGGTTACAGATCTGTCAGTTTTTCATGTTGATGCTCATGCAACCCTGACCACACCAGAACGTGAGTACAATGCACATGCGGATCGACTAGCAAAGATTGCTACTGAATGTATTGTCCCTACTCCGACTCCAACTGATGACCCAGCCTTAGCAAGATGGGTCCACCAGACTGCTGGCCATTTAGGGGTCCAGGCCACCCATCGATGGACACAGGATCGAGGTATCAGTATTTCTCATGCATTGTTAAAACAAATAACAGAGGAGTGTTGTATATGCCAATTAGAAAAAGAACGAACTCTTCCTAGGATAGTCACTGGAGAAATAGCAAGGGGAAAAGTTCCAGCCCAAATTTGGCAGATAGATTATATTGGCCCACTACCCCAGGATAAAGGATGTAAATATGTATGTACGTGTGTTGACACCTATTCAGGTGTACTAGTGGCTTGTCCTTATAAAGACGCAACTCAGAAAAACACCTGTAAAACTCTAGATATTGTAAGTTTATATTATGGAACCCCAATGCAGATTCAAAGTGACAATGGGTCACATTTCAAGGGCAAAGAAGTGAAAAGATATTGTGTGTTGAATAATATAGAATGGATATATCATATTCCATATTACCCACAAGCATCTGGGCTAATTGAAAGAATGAATGGATTGTTGAAAGAACAGCTGAGAAAATTAAGCTCAAATAATTCATATCGACATTGGAAGGATAATTTGTCTATTGCCTTACGTAATTTGAATAATAGGCCCTTAGGGGGGAGTACACCTCTAGCCAGAATGATGACCCCAAATCTGCAGATCAGAGAACAGCAAACATGTGAGATCCAAAACATTGAATTTTGGACTGTGAGGGAAGATGTCCCACTACCAAGTCCAGGAACACCTGGTTCAGCAGGATATGATTTACATTGTATAGAGAATTTTAGGTTAAATAGGAAAGAGATAAGAAAAACCCCTACTGGAGTATGTATGAGAATCCCCAAGAATCATCTTGGACGGATATTACCTAAACCAGGATTAGCGGCTCAAGGAATACATGTATTGGCTGGAGTGATAGATTCTAATTATCAAAAAGAAATTGTTGTGACACTCCAGAATATGGGTAAAAAACCTGTACAATTTTGTAGAAATGATAGGATGGTTCAAGTGATTATTATCCCCTGTGAAAAAATACCCTTTGTGAAAACTGACCCTCCTCCCAAAATAACTACTAGAGGGGCAAAAGGGTCTTGCTCCATTGATAGAATAAAGTCAGGAGCTAAGGTATGGGTAAAACGGAAGCCAGATGATATTCCAAAGGCTGCAGAAGTTATAGCCCATGGGAAGGACAACACTGTAACAGTTGTCTATTCAGGGGAAAATAATTACCAAATCGTACCCCTGAACCATATATTTTACCATGAATAGGTTATAATAATAGATTCACAGACTCCACAGGTATGGCTGATGCTGGTAAATGCCATAAGCCACTCAGAGGAAAGGTAACCTTGTGTGATTAACGGATGAAAACTTGTACATTTGGGGAAAGGCTGGGAGGACAATCCTAGTCTCTATCTAGGATGGGATCCTCTTAGTTTAATTTTCCCATTGTGTTTCCTTGTACATCTGGGGAAAGGCTGAGAGGACAATCTTAGTCTCTATCTAGGGTGGGATCCTCTTGGCTTCCTCATTATGTTCCTTTTGAAAAGAAACATTTCCCACCTGAGTTTGGCTCTGATGTTGGATCTTTGCATAACTGAAATCTCAACCAAACTTGAGATGATTTTATTTAAAGAATAATAGTCCATACTTGTCTACTCTTTTTGTCCTTTGTTTTGGCTAACATTGTTGCTAGTTTTGTTTCCTTTAGGCTTAAGCACCCTGCACTTTCTGGTGACTGCCTAAGCACATAGCATTCTTGGAATTCCTGCCAGCTCATTAAAGAACTGACCTCTGGAATGGGACTTTTTGGGGCAGGGCCATCTCTACATCCAATTTCAGCATGAAGAAGCTATGGAAAATGAGACCTTCACCCCTTACCCCAAGATTTTGAGCCCCAATCATTCAAGGGGGGGGTGGGAATGATGATAGTGTTCTATGTTTACTTATTTTGTGTTATCTTTGCTATGTTGTTTTATTATTATGATATTATTGATCCTATGTAATGGATACAAGGATCTAGGGGTGGACATTTGAATTATTAATAATTATTTTTGGGATGATTGATTGAAGAGATTATCTTGCTGGGACCTAGGGGTGGATCACATTTGAATCGTAAACCAATATTTAGGAATGTCACCAAATGATATGTTTTGCTTTATAATGAATGATATGTTTTAGTTTCCTTTGTAATTGGATCACGATGTATGTTCTAGGATACATGGCTGATTAGATTATGTATCCTATAACAAAGGGTGGAGTGTATTGGCAACCAAAAATGGGCTCCTTAGCACTTAGTCAACAAGTGCCCTTGACTAGTTTGGCTTTTTCCCCTGAACTGAATGCTGTTTGTATGTTGGACTGGAGTAAGCTTGTCGGCCCCTTCACCTTGCTTCCCTTGCTTAAGCTGATGGAAAGAACCTGTGCTTTCCCAGTCAACCCCTTCACCTTGCTTAAGCAGATTGAAAGAACCTGTGCTTTCCCCGGCGTACCTTACACCCCCGCAGAAGCTGGATGGTTAAAAGCAGCTCCCATTGGAGCCAGAGACAGCTACAGCTACAGCCGCAGTCACAGCCACAGCCGCAGTCACAGCTACAGCTACAGCCACAGCTGAAGCAGGAGCTGCCAGTAGCAGAGCTGACCTATGGGAGGAAGCTGAACAAAGACTTCAGGCCAGTGGGTAATCTTATTACCATAGAGGGGGAAGCATGATTTTGCTTTACGCAATCATGCTTCTCTGTAGCCTCCTGGTTACTCTTTCAAGGCGTACTTATTGGGCCTGGAAGCTTTTGATCAATATATCAAAATGGGGTTGCTGGTTCATGGGTTGGTTACTGTGGAGCCTAAATATATGTTTTGATTCTTCTACCTTCTACTTTGAGAGTTTTTTATATCCGGCGGTTCCGAACCTTTCAGACATGTTTATGATCCTCTTTGAGATTATAAACTCTGCCCTCCTAATACAATGCCTTCCAGAACATCATATTCTAAGCCCTCTTCTCCTTTAATGTGATAGCTTCCAAGCATTTTGTGATTCTGATAGTGGCTCCACAGTATTTGAATGGTTTCTTTCTGGCTGCTTGAAGTATTTTCTCTTTGATCTGGGAACTCTAGGATTTGGCTATAATATTCCTGGGAGTTTTATTTTGGGATCTTTTTCAGGAGGTGATCAGTGTATTCTTTCAATTTCTATTTTAGCCTCTAATCCTAGCATTCCAGGGTAGTTTTCCTTGATAATTTCTTAAAATATGATGTCTAGACTCTTTCTTTGATGGTGGTTTTCAGGTACTCTAATAACTCTTAAATTATCTTTCCTTAATCTATTTTCCATGTCAGTTATTTTTCCTATGAAATACATCACATTTTCTTCTATTTTTTTCCATTCTTTTGACTTCATTTTGTTTTTTTTTCTTGATATCTGGTAGAGTCATCAGCATCTTCTTGCTCAATTCTAGTTTTTAAGGAATTATTGGCATAAGCAAGTTTTTGTACCTCTTTTCCCTTTGGCCACTTCTACTTTTTAAGGTGTTATTTTCTTCAGCATTCTTTACTCTTCTTTTACCAAACTGTTAATTGTTATGGTTGTTTTTTTTCCCCACAAGTTTCTGCCTTTGCTCTTATTTCTTTGCCTAATTTTCCCTCTACTAGTCTTATTTGATTTTGAGTTTGTTCAGGAATATTTGTTGGGCTTGTGTCCAATTCACATTTTTCTTTCATGTTTTCCTTGTAATTGTTTTGGCTTCATTGACTTTTTTGAAGTTTGTCTTGATCTTCCCTGTCCCCATACTAGCTATTTATGGTCATGTTATTTTTTTTGTTGTGTGTTAATTTTTCCACCATATTTCTTAATTTTGAACTGCACTGTCTCAAGGGGTACCATCTCAAGCTTCAGGCTTTTTTGCCCTGCTGTTTTCATAATGATCTGGGAAAGTTTCTGGTGCTTCCAAGGTGATGTGATCTGTCAAAAGGTGTGGTCACTACTCTCCTGGTCTGCACTCTTGTCCTTACCCAGGAAAGGGCCATGATCCCTTGGAATCGCAATCAATACTGCTCCTCAAGGTCCTGGATCTCTTAGAACCAGAAGTGATAGTGCCCCTTAGGGCTTCTCCTCCTTCTTGACCAAAACTGCTCTTCTTCACCTTTGAGCTTTGACCTAGAAGTGGGTATAAGTAGTGGAGTTTCCAAAGTATCTGGTCTGGCATCTAGTACTAACCCAGGGGTCCCCTGTAATTTCTTTCTGACTAGTTGCCAAGCTCCCTTACTACCCACCATGGGTGTTCCACCCATGTGGGCTCCAGGTCAGCCTCCTTCCCTGTATCACAGATCTCTCTTTCTAATCTAAGTTGTCTTGGCCTGGAAGAATGTCTCACTCTAACCTTTTATTGGCTCTACCTCTCCAGAACTTTATCTAAGGCATTATTTTAAAGATATTTGGAAGAGAACATTGAAGGATCTCAGTTGAGTGCTTTCTCTTCTCTGCCATTTGGCTCTGCCCATGGAAGTCCCGCTCCCTTACTTGCTTATGACACAAATATGTTCCACATGAAGCTTTTCCTGATCCCTCCAACATCTAGTAACCTTCCCTAACTCCCTCAGATTTATTTTGTATTTGAGCTATTAAAGTTTAGAACTATACTGACTTTTGGGACACCCGGAATTTATATGTCTACATGTTTCTCCATTAATAAAATGTAACTTCCTTAAAAATAGGAATTATTTCATTTTTTTCATCTTTTATCCCAAGAATATAGTCCAGTGCCTGGCACACAGGTGTTGTTTAATAAATGCTTGTTGCTTACTTGATTAAAATCTTAGTTTTATCTACAGCATCTCTCTCTCTCACACACACACACACACACACACACACACACACACACACACACATGCATGCACACACCTCATGTGCCAGTTTGATAGCCCTGTCAAAAAGGTTATATGGTTAATCTGGAAGGACATTCTCTTGATAAAAACCATCCATGCTGGCTGGATCTTTGAGACCACCCTCCATTTTCCTATATGTTCAACTAACCATCTCTTTAACAATACATACTAGAATTTTGCCAGAAATCACTCATGTTCACTAACATAGTTTACAACTTTCAGTCTCTTTACCTTTCTTGAAAATGGGGACAGTTGCCCTTTTCCAGTGCTGTGGTACTTCTCCTACTCTCCAGGATCTTCCATAAACCACATGGCACTTTAGCAATCACATTCACTAATTCTTTAAATATCCAAAAGGGTAGTTCACTCAGACCAAGTGGCTTAAATTAATTAAGAGCATTTAAGTATTTTCTATCCACTTATTAACCTTGAATATTAACTCTCAATTAATCATTTTTGTTCCATACTTTCCAATCCAGAGGTCATTCTCCTATGAAACAGAAACAGAATGAGAAGCAAACAACTTTGGTTTCTGTCTAGTGGAAGTTATCATTATCCCACCCTGAGCAAATGTTCTGTCTCTCCTTTGATCCTCCTCTTTCCCCAACATAGCTAAAGCAGCGTACCCTAGATGTTGTTCTTATCTTTCCCCACCAACTTCAGCTCATTCTGACCTCCAACTTTCCTATGACTCTTAAAGCACGATGATGTCCTTTTTGTGTTGATTTGTTGTTGCCTGACCTTCTTTCTATATCCTGTACATATCTTTTAAAAATCTTTGAAGAGTTGGTTGGTGAGTTGTATGTACATCCAAATGAGCCTCTTCAGACAGCTGTTTGTCCTCATCACACCTGTTTCCTTTGGGTCTTCATAATTTTATTCAATTTCCATCACTCCTTAACTGGTCTCTCTTTTAGGAATTTTGGTCCGTGAGAGGTCACCTACCCTTTTCTCATACCTTAAAGTGGCATATAGCATATAAGTATGATATATGTTACATGGTATATATAATATTATTTGTTTTGCTACTATTTATATTATACATAGCACGTATAATGTAATTGATACTATGTTGCATATTATATATAGCACTTTAAGGTTTGCAAAGCTCTATACAAATATTGTCTCATCATCTCCTCACAACAACCCTGGGACATTTGGTGCTACAGATGTTGCCATGTAAGTTGTAATGCTCCTCCAGTACTGTGCTTGTAAACCAGATTTTTTTAACCCCAGTATAGGATTTTACATTTATCCCCATTAAAATTAATCTTATTATATTTAGCTCATCATTCTAGACTGTTTAGATTTTACTGGATCCTGATTCTGTCATCCAACACTAGCCATCTCTGCTTCCATAATTTGCAAAGCATGCCATCGATGTTTTCATCTAAATCTTTAACTAAAATGCTGAATACCAAAGGCAATGGAAACAATCTTAGGCACTCCACTAGTGACCTTCCATTACAATAACCTCAACTCCTTAGGGAGAGATACCTCTTGGAGGCCTGTTATTCAGCAAGTTCAATCTCAATGAGAGATACACTGGAATGAGAGCTAATTGGATTTGGTGCAGCCAGAGAACATGGACTCAAATCTCAACTTTGCCACTTAACCATGACAACAGTGAATTCTCTTCAATTCTCCAAGCTTCACTTTCTTCCTCTTCAAAAATGGAAGCCCCAGGTGTGGTGGTGCATACTGACACTGAGGCTGGAGGATAGCTGGAGTTCAGAGGTTCTGAGCTGCTTTAGGGCTAAAGCCACTCAGGGCTCTACACTTAGTCTGACTCTAATCTAGTGAGCCCCTGACAGCTGAGGGCTGAAGGGCTATGGAAATTGGAGGAAAATGGCCATAGACAGTACAAGTCAGGTGCCTTATCAAGGTGGGGGAGTCCTGCTTTGTCATGTGGGGATTCACTCCAAGTGGAGAAATAAGATTTGTTTGGAATGGGGAAAATAGCTCTTAAAATATTTGACCTAGGTGGGGAGAATGGATTTCTCCCAGTGCTTTTCAAAGCACTGGTGGATTGACCCAGGGAGACCTTAATCTGCAGGGAGAAAGGCAGGCAGCCAAACATCCTTCCCAGTCTCTGAGATAAGGGAAATTCTACTCTACGCCCTGCAGCAAGCTCTCAAGAAACCCCAAACAAAAAACAGGGAGTCCCTGTGAGGATTGGCTCTGTTCAGTGTGTGGGGTTGAGGGAGGACAAGAAAACATAAAGGAACTGATAAGGAATCAGGAGGAGAGGGCTGATAAAAAGAAGAAAGCTGGAAGCTCTGAATTAAAGTCTGATTAGGTCCTAAAGGTTAAACAAAATCTGTATGTTTGCATTAATTCAGTGTATCTAACATCAAGCAAAGTGTTTTAAAAACTGTAGAAGTAAAGGGAATCTTCTGTATGATAGGGTGATAGCCTTGGGGATTCATTGGTCTGTTTAGAGTGTGATTAAATTATTAGTCATTGAACTCTTTAAGTTTTAAGGTAAAAAGCAGTGGGAGAAGAAGCCTGATGAGTATAATATTTTTATTATTTACTTGAAATGTTTGAGGTACTTAGGGTCAAGATTACGAAATAAGATTGAAATTGGAGATACGTAGAGTAGAATGTTTCAGTAAAGATTGGGAAAGAAAGACAGATAGAAGCTAGAGATAAAGAGATTTGGGTGGGGGTTGTAGAATGGTGGCTTGAGACAACCTGGCATTGAGTCCATGTGCTGCTCTTAGCTGCCAAGTGCTCCTGGCCACCCCCTTCCCCCACCCTCCACATTGAAAGACTGTGGGGAGCTGAAGCTAAAAGAAACTTCTAGCCTGACAGAAAAATAAGGCTGATTACTAAAACCTTAATGATCCAAGCTTTTATATAATAGCTAGGGATAAGAAATTAAGTTAGCTCCCTGAAAATGAGCATATCTAAAAGGCAGGCTCCTTAGTTCTCAAAAGGGGCTGCCAGGCCCAAATGTAATCCACCTAGGGAGGAGTCTTTAGCTACTGGAAGTGATTTTCCCCTCCACTTTAATCTGAGGGAGCAAGATGAAGGGGAAACTGAAAAATATTTTAGCTTGGTATGAAGAATGAGTAGGGGAGTTGCAAACACATGTGCTCTTAAGGACCACTCCCTCCTTATCTTTCTTAAGAGTCCAAAGGTTTTTTTAGAAGAGAAGTGACCCCACCTCCCCAAAAAAATCCTTAGAATCCTTAGGCATTTTGTTATTTGTCAGTTTGAATAAGATGAGGCTTGGAGAAAGCAGGGTGCCAAATTCAAATCGGGATGATTTATAAAAGGAAGTAATGATATGAAATAAAAAACAAATTCTCTAAGGTCATTCATGGCCAGGCAAATATTCCTAATACCTGGGCCAGAGGTAACAGTTGGCTAGGAGGAGTTGTACAGTGCTAAATACAAATAAAATGCATTTAAGGTATTAATGTATTAAGATATGTTATATATGCATTTATACATATATAAATGTATTAATATATAAATACCAGAAGTAATAGGATTAATAATTTCTATATGTGATAATCTGAAAATGTAATTGAAGTCATCTTATTTCTAAATTGTGTTTTTAGAGTTCTCTTATGCTGTAAAATTTGAGAGACCCTTGTGAGTTCTAAAGTTTCCTTTACATACATATATATGAATTGATCTTTTGAAAAGGGTGTGGAAAAAATAACGTGATAGTTTGAAATTCACCTGCTTAGCTGGGTAATTTCAAGTTTTAAATACAATAAGATGTTTAAAGAATTAAACTTGTATGGTTTAAAGATACATTTCTATGGTTTAAATGTTAAGAATTGTGAAAAATGATGAAGAGGTTTAAACAGTTATTGTTCAGTTACAATGGTTTTGCTATCACTTAATAGCATTTGTAAGATTATTGATTATTGTGAGAATCTCCTGTTGTAATTGTTATGTACAAGAAGTTTTGTGCATAGAAAATTTGGAAACTTTGTGATATCTAGGAATTATGTAATAACAAAGAATTGAGTTGTCATAATACCTTGGGAATTTATGAAAAAGCAATTTTTCTTATAATCTAGATGTTGTTAGATTAAGAATTGTACTTAATCAAGAAATTGAGGCTGTTAACTAAAACAAGGATTTTGGACTTAAAATTCTTGAATTTTATGGATGGGCCCAGGGATAGAAGATAAGGCAGAGACTGGAAATTCTAAAGGAGTTAAAGTTTAAAAAGTGGGGACTGTGTTGAAAGGCCAGTCTCTTTCCCCACTTCCCCTCCTCTCCTTTGGTCTAGATAAGAAGGAGAGTTTGATCTATCCCCACCTGTAGGAGGGAAGGAAGGGGGAGGGGCAGCAGTTACTAGGATTTAAGTTATACTGAAAGAGGGACAACAGCAGAGGTTAGAAGCCAGCCCTCCCCGCCCCCCTTCCAAACATGGCTTTTCAAAGTCAGCAGAACTGATTTGGGATAAGATTAGGTTTTGAGATATGGGTCTTAAAGATAAAGTTTTTATTAATGAAACTTACCATGTGATGTAAAAGAACCCACTCTCAGGGGGAGATGATATGATGATGCTTTTTTTAATGGCAGATCTCTGTAATCAAAATAAATACTGATAAAAGGAAAGGTATATGCCTACAGATGTAAAGGGGTTTTATGGGGAGAGACGGAAAATTTGATTAATGTAAATATGTGAAGTCTCGCTGTTTTTAATCAAATAACTGGCTACATTGGTACTCTTGTATAGTCATATGGAAGATAACATTCTTTCTAAATATTAAGGTGAATAATTAGACAAAGGGAAAAAAAGTTGGTGAAATAAAGATACAAATGTAAGGCTGAATAATTATCCCATAGATTAAGGCTGGGATTTAAAGTTACTTTGTATCTATGTGGAATAATAAGGTGCTTAAATGTTTTAAAGTGACATAAGAGCAATTGGGTATTAATACAAATGGTGTAATTAATTGCTGGAATTAAATCAGAGACATTACCGGTTTGGGGATGATAATCATTTACTATCAATTTAATAACTTCAATAAGGGCCAGAGCCTGAACTAATAATTAACTAGAAAAAGAGCCTGGATCTAAGCTTCTTTGTTCTATGAGCTTACTCAGAGAATGCCTCTTCCTATGTCAACAAGGCCAGATCAGGCTGACTTAAGAACATTCTTTCCTCTGGCCATTGAGGATGAGACCCTTAACCTGAGCTTCTCATTAGCTAGCTTTGGACATGTTCCTTGAACACTGTGAGATCATAGTCATATCTTAAACTGATTATTGGAACTTGCTATTCAAAGACTTAATGGGAGAGTTAACTGACTGTTTTTCTGAGTCTAACTCCAAGTGTGAATGTCAAGGAAGTCTGACCCACGATGCCAGCAGCCCTTTTGGGGGAAGGCATGCATGAACTGCAGGTATGATTTCATGGTAAAGTTAAGAGGGTGATTGTTCAGCCTGTGCTGAGGAGGGACCCTCTTGACCTGATGCCTTAACTAAAACCTGATAGCCTTTAAGCCTGGCTCAATACAGTTTGCAGTTTGACACAACTTCTGCCTGGAGTTGACAGGAAGCTGGGGAAAATATAGTCCCCCTACTCTAAGTCCCTAATCTCTTGCTGTGCCAGCAGTGGCATAAATATATGATGAAGTAATTGACACAAAAAGACAAAGACATAGGGCTGGGAGAGTCGTATAGTCCAGATATAGACTGATATTAATGGAATTACTGACAGTATTTTATACAGGTTAGTTTCTGAGTCATCCAGACTTCAAAGAAGAGTACAATAAAGCATTGGTTAAGTTTGTTTATCTCCTTGTTCCTAGGAGTGAGACACTATTTTTCCTCAAAGCTAACCAAATTGAAGCATTTATGTTCTCTTGCATATAGATAACCAGACTGAAACATTTCTGTCATCTCCCGTGTGGGTAATCAGCTACAAAGGCAGGTTTTCTTTCCCAAGTCTTCTTATCCTAAAACTGGCCTTGCCATGAATGGACCCATTCTCAATTAACCCTGCCTTGCAGAGGTCTAAGAGGCCTAAACAGGATAATAGCTGGCTCCCCACATCCTCCCCCTTTTTATTCTGTAATTTTAAGTGGCTTAAACATAGCATTCATTATCCTAAGGACATAAGGTAGACAAAAATTTACCATGACCAAACAAAGAATATAAGGTAGTGTATGGAAAACAGTGAAAAATACATTATGAAATGGGTTAAATTTTTTGAAAATATCAATAATTGTTTTTACTACCCCTTCTGGATCAATATCAGGAAAAGGGGTGTTTCACTATTTCAGCATTCCAATCAATCCCTCCTTTCTCTTTTGTAGACACTTCACCATTATAGATGCATGTGAATTCTTCCCATTAACCATCATCCATTTAAGTAAATATGGGAAGGATTGATTGACGCATTGACAAATCAAAGGGGCCAGGCCCCTTTATGAATATAGATACATAGACTCAAAAAGAAATTTAAAAAATGCAATTGTCTCTTTAAGATTCAAAAAGTCTTTTCTTATGCAGCTGTCTGGCAGGGAAATTCATCAATGAAATCTTCTGGTCCTTGGTATTTGTTCCACCATCTCCAGCACAGCATCTTCTTCTTCTTGTCTTCTTATAGGAATCAGCTTTCTGTCCATTCTCCTACAAGAGTGATCTTAGTACAATTTTAAATTACCATTTCTAATCCTTATAACCCTGATCATTTTTACAAACTCAAAATTTGAATCATGGCCAATTGTCATATTTAAGAAATTCACATCAGAAGCCAGTATCTTACACTTGACATACATCCATTATTAATTTCCTCACTAGGAGGATGAGATGTCACTTAAGGAATTAATAACAGGCTTCAGTACATACATAAATACATTAAATTGTCAATTTTTAACACAATGCATACAGAATCATAACCTTTTAGTCATGCCATGTTTCTCTGATGGCATTTACAAAACAAACTACAAACCTCTTTTTTTGTAGCATCATCAATTGTAACAAAACTTTAGACAAGCATGATATTAATCAAATAAAATAACATTCTCACATTGCTTAAGAAACATTTACAAAGCTAGCCCTAAGTGGCTCGCATGCATTTCTACCCTTGTTCGTAAAACTTTACCAAGTTGGCGAAAAAGTCCTTAAGTAATACTAACTCCAGAGTATTGTAACAAAGTTTCTAGTTATTGCAGAATTCTTAGATATCACAAAGTTTCTTAGTCAAAAAGGTGTTGTAACAGAATGTCACATTGTTAGCAATAAGACTGATCACAGGAAAAATACTACTACTCTTAGAATCCTTTTTATCTATTGTACATAAACTTGCAATTTCTCAGCAAGCCAAGTTCATTGTTTAGAATTTACATAAATCAAACAAGTTCTTTTCGGGGCTGATGAACTAGCCCATAAACATGGTTTACAGGGGTCTTGGCAATTTTACAAAATAAGGAGAAGTAACATGGATCTCAGGGAAGCGGTTAATAGAAAAAGCTTGGACCTGTCTGCTATCTTTTGCCTTTGAGCACACTTATTCAAGGTCAAGGCTTTCTAAAAATCATGCAAAAGATATTTCAAAACTTTTCTTCATAAACTTATTTCCCTTTCCAGAAACAGCTTACAATTTATCCTAATATTATTATTAATTCCTAAGTATTAAACAGTTCTTAAATTTGATCACCAAACCTTTTCCACATTATTGAAGAGAAAAAAAAGAGAAAACTAAACATACTAGACTTAGGCTTAATTAACAGTCTCACAAATTTCGTAAATGATAGCAAAACAACTAAAGACAAAATTTGGTAATTTATGATTTTTCAAATTACAACACTACAAAATATTATGACACAGTCAATTAGAATGATTTAAAAGTTTTCTAACTCAGTACAATTCTTAGCCTAACAACATTTAGATTATAAAAGAAATTGCTTTTCTGACAACACAGAGTCTCAAATTTTACACATATATATTACTAGTATTTACATTAATGATAATAGTAATGGTCTCAATTAGTAAATCACAATAATTATATCACAACCGGTAAATCTCAATAGTTCTGTCACCATCAGTAAGTCTCAATAGGTATGTCACAATTGGTAAGTCTCAATCGTTATATCATAGCCAGTAAGTCTCAATAATTACCCAATATTACCACAATAGAATTTTCTTGGGGCTATATAGTTAATAAATTTCTCAATGCCAAATAACAATATGCACCCCTTTTTTAAATTATTCAAATATGCATTTCTAAGTTCCATTCACATTTTTCTCAGGAAAGTTTTACAAACAGTTTGGAATCACCTGTTATAATCAGGTCGGTTTAAAATGTGCTGGGCCAGTATTCTAACTACATCTTTCAGCCCAGGTAAAAAGGAAGCCTAAGGAATTTGAATCATTGCTGACAAGGTATAGTCAGTTTCTCCTCCAGGCAGAGGAGTTTGACAATTAATTGAACATTAATAATAATAATTCACAATAACCAATATCTTTACCATAGCTAATATCCATATTAGATTTAATAGAACCTACCCACGAATCTAGCCTGAAAGTTGGGAATTCCTGGTTTTCTAAATGGCAGTTATAAAACATAAGAAGACAGGGTTATCAGGGCTGAGAAAGTAACAACCAGTTTTACACAATTGTTTTCATTTTTTAGTTTCAACAAAATTCAGATTAAAAATTTCTTTGTCTAACACTATTTTTAGCTCACAACATTCACTCAAGTTTTACAATATAGGAAAATTTTACCACAATTTAGAAGTATAATAATAATACAAACAGAAAAATTTCAGATGACATTAATTGCATTCTCAAATCAGGTTCTGTTGGTGTGGGAGCAAGGATTTGGGGGCTTGACAGGAGAGGTTCCTCTACTTACCTAGAAGTGTGTGTGTCAGGGCCTCCAGGGATGGATCCAGGGCTGTTGTCAGTGGGGTATGAGAGGGCAACAAATTAGCAAAGTAGAGAACAGGGAGTAGAGCTTTTGTTGCAACATGTATATTAATTTTTGTAGTTTCAATGTTATTATAATTTAATTGACATTGAGACTTTAGGTGAAAAAACATCAAAGAAAGGGTCTAAATGAGAAAAAGCAGCTAGTAAACAGGGCAATTACTTTGAAAAGGAGCCAACTATATATTGTATATTCACAGCCTAATCACTTTTAAACTTTCCAAGTAGCAAATTTAGGAAGATCACAGCAAGCTAGAAATATATACGTATATATCTATTGAGATAATTCCTGTTCCAAGAAGGATTTTTGTTTCTCAGGAATATACTAAGTAACAGTCTTTTGGGTAAGATATGTTCAGATTGGCTCTCATTCTCTGCTTTTATTTCTCTATTTTGGAAGCTTTAAGCCACTTGTTTCAAACTCAAAATACGAATGAAGGTCACTAAATTGCATATAAGGATCTCCGTAGTTGCATAAAAAAACTACTTATTAATTTTATTGATTTACTTAATACCTTTATGTTATTAAATATTTTCCAATTCTATTTATAGGATCATTACTTAAAGTTCTTAATTCTAAAAATTGGGAAACCATAATTACAATGCATTGTAGAGGACATTCTAGATTTTTTTATAAAGTCCTTTCTTCAGTTTTTTATTTATACTGTTATGCCCTACCCCCCCTTTCAGTTTCTCCTCTTGCCCCAGCTCACCCTACTGTTTTTACTTCCATCTACACAGACCCCACTGTTTGTACTCCCATCTCCATGGACCCCACTATTTGTGTTCCCTTCTCCACGGAAATAATCCTGCCTCAGCTTGTCCCACTCTCTAAATCTCTGAAATTTCTACAATCCCCCAGTAAGCTTAGTGGAGTAATCCTCTTACCTCTTATTTGAATATGCTCCAGAGCCTGTATTGGTAAGACGTTACTTCATCTCTCAAGTCCTCTACTTATCCCTATTCCTAGAGACAACTGTGCCCACAGTGGTGTGAATATATGATGAAGTAATTGACACAAAAAGACAAAGACATGGGGCTAGGCGGGTCTTATAGTCAAGCTATAGACTGATTTTGATGGAGTTACTGACTATTTTATACAGGTTAATTGCTGAGTCATCCAGACTTCAAAGAAGAATTATTGTAATAAAGCATTGGTTAAGTTTTTTATCTCCTTGTTCCTAGGAATGAGACACTATTTTTCCTCCAGGCTAACCAAATTGAAACATTTATGTTCTCTCACATACAGATAACCAGACTGAAACATTTCTGTCATCTCCCACATGGGTAATCAGCTACAAAGGCATGTTTTCTTGGCCAAGTCTTCTTATCCTAAAACTGGCCTTGCCAGGAATAAACCCATTCTCAATTGACTCTGCCTTGCAGAGGTCTAAGAGGCCTAAACGGGATATAGCTGGCTCCCCACATCTTGCTGGCAAATTTCTATAATCAGAAGGTTTTGTAAGTACAGTAACAAATATATGAAAATAATTGATTGTGGAACACCTTAGGTTATTATAGGACTGGAGCTAGTGTTCCTGTATAAGTTAGGGTAGTTTATTAGGACCTTGTATAGGAGCTTATATAAGTTAGGGTCCTCTAATTCTTGGTAATGGCATGGAGACAATTAGGTCAAGGCCTTGTGAGAATACTATTTTGTTATTTGGTTAATATCAAGCTTGTCAAAAGCTTTGTTACAATTAATAATGTTAAAAGAAGAATGGCTTGTGGTTTATTTTGTAAATGCCATCAAAGAAACATGGCATGACTAAAAGATTAAGATTTTATATGTATTGTGTTAAAAATTGGTTATTTAATGTATTTATGTATGTGCTGGAGCCTGTTGTTAATTCCTTAGTGAAATACCTTCCTCCTGGTGAGGAAATTAATAATGAGTTAATATAAAGTATAAGAAACTGGGTTCTGATGAGAATTTCTTAAATATGACAATTGGCCAAGGTTCCAATTTTGAATTTGTAAAATGATCAGGGTTATAAGGATTAGAAATTTTAACTTAAAATTATGCTAAGGTAACTTTTGTAGGAGAATGGGAAGAAAGCTGGTTCCTACAAGAAGGCAAGAAGATGATACTGGAGATGGCTGGAACATATGCCAAGGACCAGAAGACTTCACTGATGTTGTTCCCTGCCAGACAGCCTTATAGGATGAGGCTTTTGAATCTTAAAGGGACAATTGTATTATCATTTTCTTTTGGGCCTCTGTATCTGTATTTACAAAGGGGACTGCCCCCTTTAATTTGGCAATGCTGCGATCAACCTTTACCCCATCCCTTATTTACTTAAAGGGGTTATGGTTAAGAAAAAAAATTCAGATGAGAAAGAGAGTAAGGGAGTATTAAAGATGTGGAAACAAAAATCTGAATAAAAGAAGAGGGAGGAAACTGTAAGAAATGGAAGGCGGAGTTTTGTTTCCACAGAAATGAAGGTGTACCTTTCCGCCTCCCCCACCCCAGCTTTAGCAGAAACCAAGTGTCAGGTCAGTCAGGTGAAAGGTCAGAGGCTTGTAAGCATGCTTAAAGGAGCCATTTGAGGAGGGCATGACATAGGCAGTCAGGGGGTGGTATCTGGCCAATGAAGAGCCTGGAAGGAGATTCAAGGTGAGGGTCTATTAAAGGACTGTCACCCATCTGAGTCCTTTGTACTTTCTCGTGTTCTCTGTTCAAGGAGGTCCCATTTATTCAGGGGGAATAAATGTAAATTGTAATTAAAACATTCCTGACTTCCCAACGAGTCTTGCTTATACCTAGATAATATAAGTATGTTTCTAACACTCTCTGTCTCTGTCTCTCCGTCTCTCTGTCTCTCTCTCTCTCTCTCCCTCTCTCTCCAGTTTATTCCCAAGGGAAGTTGGGAAAATGGGAGCCAGCATTGTATAGTGGAAAGCTAGTCTCATATGGAGTAAAGAGGAGCTGGATTCAAGCATAGTCTGCTATGTAATTTGTGACTTTGGACAATTTCGATCTCCTTTCTGGGCCTCAGTTTAGCTTTAAAATCAGAGGTCACCCAAGGTGACTTGTAAGATCTTTCTGGCACTTAATCCATGTCTGTAGATTAAGCTGTTATTAATAAGTTAATTCATTGTTTAATTAAGCTATTATTAAAGAAATTATTCCTATTGCTTCTCTTCACTCCCAGCAGCTAGGTGGGAAAAACCCTCTGGACATTTTAGCTCAGAATGGCCTTATAAACGAGTATTATATTATTCTGTCTTATATTATATTTGCATATGTCTCATAGAACCTTGTAGGTTCCCCATAAATATTTGAATATTTGATTAATTTCACACTGTCTGGGCTTTTAGACTGTCAGTATGAACCTTGTTCTTTCTGGGGGGTAAAGGGAGTGATTTAAAAGAGCCAAATGAATGGATGAGGGAGATTATTATATGGTTAGTGTTTGACCAACCTGGCCTGGAATTGTTGGAATAAAGCTAGCCTCAATCTCATCCATCTGTATTGATGTCTCCAACAATCAGATGTAAGAATCACAGTTATCACGAAGCAGTTAGCCACCCTGAAGGCCCAGCTGCTGACCTTAGAATAAGAATCAGTCTATTTTCTGAGAACTCTGCTCTTTCCTGTTAGAAACCAACCTCTTTTCATTCCTCTTTTCCCTTCAATAATTTGGTGGGAGAGTAAGAATGCCTGCTGAAATCTACTTCTGGATCCAACCTCACCCTCTCTCCACAGACCTGCTGATGGCTGTTTTCGTGCTTGAAAATAACTATACTGTATTTTTAACAAATTCCATGAGTTTCCTTATAGAAAATATATCCTGCTTAGGTCATAAACCATAGACATGTGAAGAGAAAGAAAATGAAATTTTATTTTAAAAAATATACATGTATGCATATACATACATATATAGAGAGATGGGTATATATTAGATCTGGGGAGAAATATTAGTGGGAAATATTAAGGCATATAAGACTGAGGTCTAAACAGTTTTCTTCTCCATGGTGCATATTGCCACAAGGTCAATGTCAGGGATAATGTAGGCCTAGGATTAGAGTTTAGAGTAGGTAACTGAACAGAGTGGAGATATAATACACAAGGTGGTTACGTTGTACATCTTTAAGTATTTAGTAGAACATTATTATGATAATAGTCCATAAAGAATAAATGCTAATCCCTACATAAATACACTGAAACAGCTTTGAGCAAAACTATTTTAAAGGGGAAAAATAACCTCAGATATGATTTGAATACTTTGTTCCTAAATCAAAAAACTGTTATCAGGTTTGGCTTATATAAACCTTTGCTTTCTGATAATTGATAATAACAGAACATAGTTTAAACAAACTGCCATGGTTCCCCCACCACTTGAGGGTTTTAAAAATTGGAACAAAGATTTTAATTCCTCCTTGTGGTAGTTTTATCTCATTCTAATGTGCTATTGCCAGGCCACAGATATGGCTGCCAATGGACACCTATCCCAAATGTAAGGTGCATTGTCTACTTAATTTACAAATGTAAAACCTTGTTAATTGTCTTAATCTAGAATAATGCTCTAATGGGATGCCAATCTGTGATTAAAGATTTTTCCCCACCCATTCAATAGGCCTCAGGTGAGGCTAGTCAAGAGAAGCTTGTTTAGAGGTTTGTTTGCAGGCAGGCCTACACTCTTTACTTACTTGGCACTAAGCCCCAGGCCTGCACTCTTTAGATGATTGGGCATGAAGCCCTCAGGCCTTAAAAAGAGTATATATACCCAGAAGGAAGCCATTGTGAAGTCAGGATTCAGCCCAAGTAGGAGAAATAAGAACTCTGAGATGATAGAGCTGCAGAGAAAGTGCAGAGCAGAGAGTGGAAACCAGGGAGCTGCAGAGACCCAAGAACTGAGGGGGGAGAGAATGCAGGCAAGCAGGCAGTTGGGATTCATCAATGTTTCCCAGAAGGCTCCAGCAGGGGGGGAAGGTTACAGGATAACTTGGTTCTTTGCTGTAATACTGTGTTACAATTTTCTTGTTGTTACATTCAAGTGGACTTATTGGTTTTGGAATACAATTACTGCTTTGTGGAATTGGGGTTTTGGTTCTGGGATTTGATCCTCTGGTGTCTAAATAAATGTTATACTTCCTCTACCTTCTACCTAGAGAATCTCTTATACTTTGCAATTCTGAACTATACAGGCATGTTCATCGTCATCTTTGAGGTCATGAATCTTGCCTTACTGATACATCTTTGACACTTAAAAATGTCTGTTAACACCTATCATGGTCTTTGCTGAACTATGTGAGTAAATCATATCCTTTGAGCTGAAGATTTTGAAGAGATACTGTTATTTGTTGTTGTTGGGAATACAGGGTGGTAAGTGTGGCTGGGTCTGTGATTTGATTTCTTCAGTATAGGGACATCCACATGGAAACTGCCTCCACCAATGTAGGTTGCAACTCATCTATAGTGTAAAAGTTTTAGAAATGTGCTTGGGGCAGTATGAAGTAAAGTGACTTTTTAATGCTCTGTTAGCCAATATGCGGCAGAGATAAGACTTAAACCAGTCTTCCTGACTCTGCTGACTCATGGATATTAATGGTTCTTGCCTCTATTTGTCATTTCCATAGTGTGTATGAACCACACACCAGCCAAGATGGATGAACCTTTGATTTACTCCATGTTTAATTCTCTTTTCCCTTTAACACCTATTGTGATATTGTCATGTCGGATTTTCTCCTCAATTATTGTCTTTTTTTGAGGCAAACTTTTTATTAATTTTTATGTAAGTTGTCACCTGTCTTGGTATGTATAAAGGCCTGGGCAAACCCCCAAAAAATCAAGGGAAAAAATTAGTTGTATGTATTGGTTGTATGTTCCCTATTTGGGAAAAGTCTAATCTTAAAAGAGTTCCCAAAAGAGATACAGTACCAAGAGTTAAGTGGAAGTCACCTTCTCATGATCAGGAGAAAAACCAAATTGCCCTCGATGAAAATTGCTCTTGGTAAACACGAACAATTATAAAGGATTAAACAAAGATAAATTGCTTACAGTCTAATACAGAAAGATGGTACATATGTCTCCTCCAAACCCTATCACCAGGAGTTCTAAAGGGATTCTAACTAGAAGGCCTGGGATTGGTTCTGTTGTGTATTGATCTTTTTAAAAGTATATAAAGGGTGGGGAAGAGGAATAAGGTGGGAAGGGGGAAGGGAGACAAAAGTTAGGGAAAATTATTTCAGATAATCAGGGTGTACACATACAAGTCTATACAGAAAAGGAAAGGGAGAGGGGGAATGGATGACAATCAAACACTCATCTGAACTGGTCAGAGGAGAGAAAAATACATAGAGTTGGGTACAATACATTTTACTGAATAGGGAAATAGGAGAGTGGGGGGAATTAGAAGGAGGTAGGTTGAGGGAGGTATCAGTCCTAAGCAAAACAAACTCTTAAAGATGTACAAAAATATTCATAACTTTTTGTGGTGGCAAACAATTGGAAACTAGGGAGTATCCATCAATTGTGCAATGGCTGAACAAGTTGTGACATATAAATGTGATGGAATACTATTGTGTTATAAGAAATGGTGAAGGGGATAATTTCAGAGATGCCTGGGAAGGCTTGTATGAACTGCTGTAGATTCAAGTGAGCTGAACCAGGAGGAAGATTTTATATGATTTCTGTGACAACACTACTGTAAAGACAAATAACTTGGAAAGACATTGAAACTCTGATCAATGTGAAGACCAACAATGACTGTTTGTTACAGGGTTTTGGTTTTTTTTTTTTTGTTTCTCATAAAAAGGAAGATAAGAGTGGAGGGAAAGAAAGTTGCTGATTTTCTTATTAAAAGCAATTTTATAAACTGTCCTGGTTTGTATTGCATTAGTAAACTGTGCCATTACTCCCAAAATAGACCAAAGAATGCCATTTTTCTCTCGCATGTCCCTCAAAATGTATAGGGTACCCCAAATATATCCCAGGTGATCCCTCACAATATTCCTCTACCCTCCCAGCTCACACTTGCTGGTTGATCCCCTTTGGGAACAACAGCCCCAGGTTCCAAGTACTTTCTCCATCCATGATATTGAAACTACAGCTAACAAACTCTCACTTGCTCTTCACAATTATTCTAGTCTGCCAGAGGACATAATTAACTCGAAGCAAAGACACTTAACTAAATTACCCCAATAAATCTGGGGTATCATTTCCCACAAACAGTGTCAGTGGGAAGACTGGGCACAGAGTACCTGAGAGACACTCATGTAAGGAACATGCATGGACAAACCAATACATCGTTGGTCTACAAGGACCATGATATCTCTGATGACCTGGGCCTGCTCTCTGCTGGGCTCAGTGACTCTGACTGGGCAAGTTGCTTTGCTTTAATATGCCATTGCCCTGGGTGTGTGTTTTGGGGGAGGGCAGGGGTAATGAAATAAAATCTTCCCTTTCATTCCATTGAACTGTAAGAAGCATATAGGAAAAGGCAGAGAACAGTTCGCTATGGAAACCTAGGTTCTTCTGGCTCTCTTCACAACTTCCAGAGATGATTTCTTGGCTGACTCCAGAGCTGGCAAGGTTCCTGGGGGTGTGGTCAAACCTTCAGATGGTCAGTGGCTAGCCACCCTTTACTTCTGTGAAGTTCAAATGAGTACTTTCTTACCTCCTTAAAAGAGCCAAGAAGTGTCAATGTTTCTTTACTCCCCCTTCACATCTCCTTTGAGCCTCTGTTAACATGTAAAGGTGATTTGTTCTGCTAATGTGGCCTTACTTCTCCCTCTCAAGAGAGAACATTTCAGGACAAATCTTTGGCATGTTACTTCTTTGCTAGGCAATGTTAGGGCTTACCTCTGGTCACTGCTACTGAGTGAATGATCATGACTGTAAATAATAACTTAGATCTTTTAAAGAATAGATAATTAATTAGTATATATGCTAACATATTTTGAAAAATTAAAAATTTTTTAACTAGTTAAGCGGGCACTGTGCTAAATTCTAGGGATTCGCACAAAAAATGAAAACAGTTCTTGCTCTCAAGGAGCTCACATTCTACTAGGGGGAAACAACCTGTACACACATGGGTGGATAAAAATAATTTCAGGCAAGGTAAATTCTAACCACTAAAGGATCAAGGCAAAGTATGGTGCAGGCCCTGGTGACAAGAAGAGACACTGAAAGCCAGGGTACATTCAGCAGTCTTTGGATCTCATTCCGTTCCAACCCTAGAGGCATTTGTCAGATATCTCAAGGCATGTAGACATACAGGATAACTGGAGGCTGGTGGGAAGAACACTTAGCAATGGGAAAATTAGGGAAAGGAAAGCCTTCTGAAGAAGAGAAGGCCCACTGTAATGCACACAGGAAGAACCTTGTAATACCTGCCCAATTATATTGTCAGGACTTGAGGCACCAGGCCAACAACTTGGTATTTGGTCCTACAGGCAAGAAGAAGCCACTGATGCTTCCTGACAGGGGAGGGAGCTACTACTCAGACCTGTGTCTTAGGAAAATCACTTTGACAGAGATGTAGAGATACTGGATTATGGAGGGTGAAGGCTGCTGTAGAGGCATTGCAGTGATCCAAGTGAGAATCCTTCATCTTAATGACTTCCTTCTGGATTACCCACAACTTATTCTGTTGTATAGTTGTTTGCATGTTGTCTCCCTCATTAGATTGTGAGTGCCACGGACTGTGTTTTTCCCTTTCTTGGTATCCCTGTCACTTATTAAAGTTGCTGGCACATAGTAGGCACTAAATGATTGCTTGTTGACTGACCAGAAGGCAGCACTTGAGCTGGGCCCCCAATAGACATCTCAGGAAAGAAAAAAGAGAAAACATGCCGGGCACAAAGGACAGTCTGTTCAGAGGCTTGGAGATGCCATGAAATATTGTATTGTGCGGATCAGCAAGTTAGGCCATTTTGAATGGAATGTAGAGTGCTTGAGAGGGAATGATATGGAATAAGTTGGGAAAGATAGGTTGGAGCCAAAATTGATAAAGACTTTTAAAATGAGAGTTTGTGTTTTATCCTAAAGATAAAAGGGAAAGAAAACCTTCTAGTACTTTGTGGATCTATTATTTTTAGCTAACTTAGGGAGCTGACCTAGGCTTTCTTCTCAGCTCAGGCACACTTCTCCATAGCCTAATCTATTTATTTCTCTTTGTTTAAGCTGTACCTAGGGCAGGGTGACTCAGGCTTTGCTCCAGGGTGCCAACATTGGAATAGGAGGGTACACTTCCCCCTGTGGTGGCATGAAGATTGTTATCTCCTTCAGCACCTTAAGGAAAGCAGACCTCCTTCATCACCTAGCCTAGGCCTACTACTCAAAAGATTCTGTTTTCATGGTGCTTTGTCTCAAGGACATCTTCTGCCACATACCTCCCCACAACCCACCCACCCCCCCCCCACACCCAGTCCATAGACACGCCACTCTAACCTCAGTTGTGTGTTGGTAAATGTTTAATAACTAGCTCTTTGGAAAAAAAACACACACCCAAACACACACAACACACACACACACACACACACACACACACACACTACTCTTTGGAAAACACAGGCAAAGGCACACACATACACAAACACCTTTCTCCAACACTTAAGTCTTAGGCCAGAGATGTCAAACACAACTCATTTGGTTCACCAAATTAAAATGTAATTGAGAAACAATTAGCAAAATAAATTAAAATACAATAAACATAGATAATGTTGATGTGTGGTTGTCTAACTCAATATGCAGCAGTAGTGATTTTTACTTATGCTTTAGCAGCCCCATTTCTATTTGTGTTTGACACTCACTAGTCCACACAATCAACAAAACAATGCAAGCCCTGATTTTTAGTTTTTCTTGATTTCTGAGGTATAAATGTTCACACTAAAAATTCAACAATCGGTTCTCCTATTTCCACACCTGTACACTGCTCGTTGGCCAACAGGGTGGGGCACCTGTGGCCTTGAGGCTTCATGTGGCCTTCTATGTCCTTGGGTGTGGCCTTTTGGCTGAGTCCAAGTTTTACAGAACAAATGGTTCTATTATTTCTGTGAAGTTTGGATACAAAGGGCTGCACTTGAGGACCTAGAGGGCCATGTGTGGCCTCCAGGATGCAGGTTTCCCACCCCTGGTGCTAACCCTTCTCCAAAATCAAATCTATACTCAGTTATATTAGCCTTTGAACCAAACCATTGGGTGTGGGCCCACACCTACACACACACACACACACACACACACACACATACACACACATTTTTCTTGCCCCGGGTGAAAACATTTCTAATTCTAGTTGTGACCTTGCCCACCATTAACAGTACTAATAACTCATGTCACACTTTTCTCACGTGCAAGCTCTCCTGACCCACCTAGTTCAGAGTTTGGCCCTCACACCTCAGTTACCTGTCACCCAAATGGAGGAATGTCCTCTTTCTCCTCCCTAATACGTCTGTGCCTTCTGTTTCAAGTCTTTCTCTTATAAACATGGGTCTACTTTTTCCTCTTTTCTAAATTCTGCCAAAGGAAATAATATATACTTCAAACAATAAGGACTCCTCAAACACTAGTAAAAACAGAGAAAGGAATTTTGTTATTCCCGCCTCCCACCTTACACATTAAAGCAGCTTCATCTTGTTATCCAAACTCGGTTTTCATAGTATCCTTCCCCCTCCCCACCCAGGACCTCAGAGATGAAAAGGTCCTAAAGGCCTGCTCCCTCCACCCCAAACCTCAACCTGTATCCCTGATACAATTATTCCTTCTTCCTTGACTTCCCATTTTGAGAAAGAATAAGAGAGACTCCATTGCTTCTGGTACTGCAAGGCTTCCCACAAAATGAGACAATCTGGGGAACAACTAATTTGAACATCTCAGACTTCTTAACTAGTCTCTTAGTGGGCAAATTGGCAAAAATACTAGAAACTTATCTGGAATCCATTCCATTTGCACAGGACTGGCCCCATGTCATGATAATGGGACCTACCCATCTTCCCCTCTCCTGATGCACCAGACAAGGTGCTATAACTGTTAGCATGCCTCTTCCACCCTAGAACCTTTCCACTTTTTAGACCAGAAATGGGTAAGTGTCCTTGAAACCCCCAGAGGCTAGGAGTCCATTGTTCAGTCTCTTTTCTAACCCAGGGTTTGGGGACAAGCTAATTCCAATGGGACAGCAGTTTGTCAGCGTTCAATAGGGCCATGGCCTTGCTTTGGGAAATCAGTTTGTCTCAAGGAAAGCCCTGGTACTTGCATTCTCACGAGTGTGAAACTAAAGAATTCAGGATAAAATATTTCATCTCATGGAGCATTCATTATGCACCTACTACAACACTATGCTAGGTGCTGGGGATGAGAAGGTAAGACAGAACACAGTGCCTGCCCTCAGGGGGCTTCTATCCTATTGGAGAATGCAACATGTACAAAAGTAAATACAATATAATTTGAGGAGGGAGAGAGCGCTTAGAGGATCGGGAAAAGTTTCCCAGTAGGAGTTGGCTCCTGAAATGAGCCTTGAAGGAAGCCAAGGGTTCCAAAAGGCAGAGATAACGAGTGTTCCAAATAAGAGTGCTTTTTTTTTAAGCTTTTGGAATAGATGTGACTGTTGAGGGAGCAGAGGGAGAGGGGGAGGTCTGAAACTGGAGGCTCCTAGGAGTGAAGCTTAAGGTGATTAAGTGAGGAAGATAGGAACCTAGGAAAAGAGAGAACAAGCTCAGCCACAAATGTAACAGGAGAGCAAAGCATAAAAGCAGAAGAAAGATATGAAGGAGGGATGGGAAGCAGATAAAAGCAATTAGATAGTCACTAGTAAACTGTGGGCAGCTAGGTGGTCCAGTGGATAGAGTGCCAGACCTGGAGTCAGGGAGACCTGAGTTCATATCTGGCCTCAAACACTTATTAGCTGTGTGACCTTTGGCAAGTCACTTAACCCTGTTTGCCTCAGTTTCCTCATCTGTAAAATGAGCTGGAGAAGGGAAAGGCAAACCTCTCCAGTATCTTTGCCAAAAAAAATGGGGTCAGGAGGAGTAGGACATGACTGAAACAACAGCAAACTAGACTTTGAGGTAGTAGTTCTTTTTTTTTTGGAGGGGGCAATTGGGATTAAGTGACTTGCCCCAGGTCACACAGCTAGTTAGGTAGTAGTTTGAATAGAGTAGGGACAAAAACGAGATGACAAGGGGTAAAGAAGTAAAGGCTGTGATAGCAGAGCATTTTGTCACCAGAATTGAAAGGGAGACAAAGCCTGATGGAGTGGAGATGTACTTTGGGAAAACAGACTAGAAGAGGCAGGCCACAGGAAAAGGGACGTGATCAATCATAAAATTCTGGGGAGAATTGGAGGAAACAGAATGTTGGTGTTGTGGGAATACAAGTGGTCTGCCCTCCACACATAACTGAGTGGCAGGGGCAGCTCTACGGAAGCCATTTAGTCTCTCCTATCCCCCAGCGTCTAGGCAAGTCTGCCTAGAAATCATAGCAAATCCATGAGAAGGAACCCCTCTTAAGGATACCCAGAAAGATTCTAGTCACCCATTTATTTAAGAGTCTTCTTCGATCAGATGAAAGAGCAGTGATGGGAACGGTGTTCTTAGTCTCCTGATTCTAATCCCACATTCCATGTGACCCTCCCCTCTGCCCTGGTGAGGGCCGCATCACCCCCGGGGGACCAAAAATCTCAGCAGTTTGCCTTTTCTGATACAACTTACTCTTTCCAACCCACAGTGTGTGTCTCTCCTGTGCCTTTTGTGTTCTTGTATTCTTTAGCCATGGGCCCCAGACCTGGGCATGGTCTACCAGAGGTCTGACGAGGGAAGAAAATGAAGATAGTTCTGTCACTGACCATAGTTCCATCCTTCCAGAACTAGGCTGCATTACACTGGAGAAAAGATGGAGCGCTTGGTATGACCAATCTGACTGTCCCTTATAAGCCGTGGCAAACTTAAAAGGAGGTACCCAATGTGTGGTCAGAAAGGCACCGCATCTTGTATCAAAGGACATAGTTTGCACCTAATGACTGCCTGTGTGATCTTGTCCAAGTTACCTCTCTGACTCAGTTTCTTCATCTGAAAAATGGGACTGATATCTATAGTACTTCCCTGACAGCGTTCACGTTAGAATGAGATTATGTACAAAATGTTGGATTTTTCTTCTTAACCTGCTTTTCTCTGTGTCCACTAGATGGGGCCAGAAACCAGCGGTGAGAGGGAGAAACAAGTGGGGGGAGAAAGGTGTGGTGGGGAGAATTTGCAAGGGCTGGTGATGGATTTTCATTTTCAAAGGGAAAGAAAGCTCTTAATGCTTTCTCTTCCCTGTCCGCCTCAATCCCCCATTTTTATCCAGGCAGTTTAGAGAACTTCCAATGAGGAAACACCCTCTAGCAAGGCTCACTGATCAGCCTTTCATCCACCTGCTCCTCACAGCTCTAAGTTTATCCAGAACTTATGTAACTTGCCCAAGGTCACACAGACATTATGCGTCTGTCACAGGTGGGACTTGAACCCAGGCCATATCCATTTTGAAACCTGTTCTCAAACCTCTCGGCTATGCTGCCTTTCATCTATATAATATTTGGTTAAAATTAACCTCAAAGGCAACCTTATAGTGAAAGAAGATTGGAACCCTGAGCAAGTAGATGTGGAAATGAGGAAGATGATGGGTTATCTGTACACCAAAGGCCAGCCGGGGGTGGGGTAAGTGCTATCTGCTATAGCTGCCTGGTTTTCCCTGAAGTTTTCTTCGTGCAGGGGTTTCCCAGAGTCACTTTGGCTGCCCACTTCCTTCAGCATTGATGACTACTGCCAACCCATGGCTTAAAGCTGCTAAGTCGCTCAGTGGATAGAGCCTAGAGTCAGGAAAACCTGACTTAAAATCCAGCCTCAGATACCAACTAACTGGGTGACCTTGGCCAAGTCACTTAACCACTAGTTGCTTCAGTTTCCCTGTATGTAACATGGAGAATAACAAGGACACCTACTTCCCCCAGACATTGTGAGGATCCAATGAGATGACACTTATAAAGTGCTTCCACATTGGCCAGCCTGGTGTAGGTACTTAACAGATGCTTGCTTATTTCTAGAGTATGGGCTAATTACTAGTATGATTCTGTTTGCTAATAAGAAGTCTTCATTTGGGGAAGGGTATGAAAGTACATAGTATTATACAACACTCAGATACAGCCAATAGTGCTTCAAATCCTTCTAAGAAAGTATAATCATCAGAGAACCTGAGATGTTAAAAAATTTTCTAGGTCAGCATGTTTTGGTTTAAAGGTATCTTCATATTAGATGAGTAACAGAGAAATTCCAGTCTTCAATTCACTCCCCTTGCTGGTCTGTGGGCTAGGATTGGAGAAATGGCAATCAACAGAGAAGGTGTATTAGGAGGGCAGAGTTTATAATTTCAAAGAGGATCATATATATGTCTGAAAGGTTCAGAACTGCTGGATATAAGAAATTCTCAAAATAAGAGGCAGAAGAATCAAAGCATATATTTAGGCTCCACAGTAACCAACCCATGAACCAGCATCCCCATTGTGATATATTGATCAAAAGCTTCCAGGCCCAATAAGTCCACCTCACAAGAGTAACCAGGAGGCCACAGAGAAGCATGATGGTGTAAAGCAAAATCATATACATGCTTCCCCTCTATGGTAAAAAGATTACCCACTGGCCTCAAGTCCTTGTTCAGCTTCCTCCTGTAGGTCAGCTCTGCTACCAGCAGCTCCTGCTTCGGCTGTGGCTGTGGCTGTGGCTGTGGCAGCCTCTGGCTCCAATGAAAACTGTTTTTAACCATCCAGCTTCTTCGGGGGTGTAAGGTACGCTAGGGAAAGCACAGGTTCTTTCAATCAGCTCAAGCAAGGGAAGCAAGGTGAAGGGGCCAACAAGCTTACTCCAATCCAATGTACAAACACCATTCAGTTCATGGGAAAAAGCCAAACTAGTCAAGGGCACTGGTTGACTAAGTGCTAAGGAGCCTATTTTTGGTTACCAACACACTCCACCCCTTGTTCTAGGATACATAATCTAATCAGTCATGTATCCTAGAACATACATTGTGATTCAATTACAGAGGAAACTAAAGCATATTATTCATAATAAAGCAAAACATATCATTCAGTGACATTCCCAAATATTGGTTTACTATTCAAATGTGATCCACCCCTAGGTCCCAGCAAGATAATTTTTTCAATCAATCATCCCCAAAATAATTATTAATAATTCAAATGTCATCATCCCCACCTCTTTGAATGATTGGGGCTCAAAATCTTGGGGTAAGGTGAAGGTCTCATTTTCCATAGCTTCTTCTTGCTGAAATTGGATGTAGAGGTGTCCCTACCCCAAAAAGTCCCATTCCAGAGGTCAATTCTTTAATGAGCTGGCAGGAATTCCAAGAATGCTATGTACTTAGGCAATCACCAGAAAGTGCAGGGTACTTAAGCCTAAAGGAAACAGAACTAGCAACAAGGTTAGCCAAAACAAAGAACAAAAAGAGTAGGCAAGTATGGGGGGCTATTATCCTTCAAATAAAATCATCTCCAGTTTGGTTGAGATTTCAGTTATGCAAAGATCCAATATCAGAGCCAAACTTAGGTGGGAAATGTTTCTTTTCAAAAGGAACATAATGAGGAAGCCAAGAGGATCCCACCCTAGATAGAGACTAAGATTGTCCTCTCAGGGTTTCCCCAGATGTACAAGGAAACACAATGGGAAAACTAAACTAAGAGGATCCCATCCTAGGTAGAGACTAGGATTGTCCTCCCAGCCTTTCCCCAGATGTACAAGTTTTCATCCGTTAATCATACAAGGTCACCTTCCCTCTGAGTGGCTTGTGGGTTTGCAGGAGCAGTTCTTATTTCCCTATTTCTTCTGTTATCGAGTCCTTTATCTCGGTACATTCTGTACAATTTATTGGTTGGAATGCCATCTATCATTTCAAAACCTACCCCTGCTCTCAATAGAGCAGTAAACATTTCTTTTCTTGTCACTCTATTTTGGCACCACGTTTGCTGGTTATTCACCCTTCTCTTTCAAGGAGATCTATCCCTTCCCCAGTCTCCTAAGTCATGTAACTGTAAAATCTTATTTATCACTGTTGTAAGACAGCTCCCTACTTCTCCAAGTAACAAATTCAAAATTAGTTGTTTATAAGCAGGGGGAGCTGTCCTAATTATTAAATTCCTATGAGGCAGTCCCATTGGATCATTGTAATATTTGTCTGCAGTTCCTATCATGATAGCAGTCTTCATTACCTCCTCCTTTAGTCTCATGATACAATCTCTAAGTGAATACCAGGGTCTGTGCTCAGTGGGCCACATAGAATCAGTAGCATATCTCTTATTGCATCCCACAGAGGCTAACGCCAAAAGAGTAGTCCTGCTATCACCATCTCCTTGCTGATGATGTTCCCTAAAAACTTGTTGAACTAGAGGATCGTGGCTGATACCCATGAATCTCATACAGTCTGTCCTATCTACTGATATTCCACTGGCCCCTTGATCACTGAGTCTTACCATCCAAGATATTAATGGTTCTCCTATTCTTTGGCTGAATCTACTCAAAATATCTGTGACCTCTTGAGGTGAGAAATCTTCCTGAATTTCCCTTGTAACTGAATCGTCACCTCGGGTTTCTGTCTTCCTCCTTTGTATGGGTTGAGCCCTTGTCTGATTATTTAACCATCTCCCATTCTCTATGCGAGGGACGTCCTGAACCCTAGTAGTGTTTTGTGCCTTAGCCCCTAACATTGTCTCATTTTCCCCCCACTCACTTCCCCTGCCACCATGGCAAGGACAAAGCAGGCAGTCAGGCTCGGTCTGGGCTGGGTTGGAATGCACTCTTGGCTTATTTGGTCTCCTGTTGCTCCTAGCCACATTAATAGAAAAGTTCTCATTTGAGTCAGTTTGTTCTCCTGCTATCTGAGAGTCCCCTTCTTCCGTGGGGTAGGAGTGCCCCCATCTTTTTCACTTAATCTCAATCTTTCATATACTAGCCGGTAGGCTGATAACACTATCCAGCTTTGCCTAGATAGTGATGCCCCTGACTGAATCCCAACCTCTTGTAAACACCTTTCCAAATCCCTAGGATCTCCTCTCTGTAGCCTTGCTTCCCAGTTTTCACAGGGTCTAGCTTTTTTAGCCAATTCCTTTGCTAGGGAGGAATAAAATGGATCCTCCCACCCTGGGATATTCATCTCTTCCTCTGAAGTTCTTCTGTTTCTAAATAGAGATCTTATACCTAGCGATCCCATCCTTGTGGCCAAATGTATTAGGAGGGCAGAGTTTATAATTTCAAAGACGACCATATATATGTCTGAAAGGTTCAGAACCTCTGGATATAAGAAATTCTCAAGATAAGAGGCAGAAGAATCAAAGCATATATTTAGGCTCCACAGTAACCAACCCATGAACCAGCATCCCCATTGTGATATATTGATCAAAAGCTTCCAGGCCCAATAAGTCCACCTCACAAGAGTAACCAGGAGGCCACAGAGAAGCATGATGGTGTAAAGCAAAATCATATACATGCTTCCCCTCTATGGTAAAAAGATTACCCACTGGCCTCAAGTCCTTTTTCAGCTTCCTCCCATAGGTCAGCTCTGCTACCAGCAGCTCCTGCTTCGGCTGTGGCTGTGGCTGTGGCTGTGGCTGTAGCTGTAGCAGCCTCTGGCTCCAATGGAAGCTGTTTTTAACCATCCAGCTTCTTCGGGGGTGTAAGGTACGCTGGGGAAAGCACAGGTTCTTTCGATCTGCTTAAGCAAGGTGAACGGGTTGACCGGGAAAGCACAGGTTCTTTCGATCAGCTTCAGCAGGGGAAGCAAGGTGAAGGGGCCGACAAGCTTACTCCAATCCAACATACAAACACCATTCAGTTCAGGGGAAAAAGCCAAACTAGTCAAGGGCACTTGTTGACTAAGTGCTAAGGAGCACATTTTTGGTTACCAACACAGAAGGTGATGTTGTGTGCCAAAGGAGCAGAAGGAAAGGCTTTCCTTTGCCCCAATCCAGTTTTTAGAACTCATCTTGGAAAAGTTGTGTTAGTGCAGTGAAAAAACGAGCTGGACTTGCAATGCAGAAAGCCTTGTTTCAAATTCTGTCTCTGACATTTGCTCTCTGTGTGACTAAGGGGCAAGTCATCGAACTCCTCGGCCTAACCTTCTTCCCTCCTCTGTAAAAAGGGTGTTAGAAGAATAATAATGCCCTCCTCACTAGGTAGTTATGACACTAAAAGGACATAATGATCGGCAAGGGCTTTGCAAAGCTGTCCCAGGCCATTAGGGGACCCAGCAGTTTTCATCAAAGAGTCAGCTTGGACAGTCATGCAAAAAGCAATAGACCTTTATGACAAGCACATTTGAGCTTACCCAAGGGAAGGCTTAAGTCCTAAGGCAATACAGTCAGGGATGGGAAGGACCAATCAAGGATATAGCTGTGAGTGGGGGCGTTCAGGGATCATAGCCAGGGCAGTTAGATACCTCTGATGGGGCGGTCTTGGGGCCATAGCAAGAGGATGAAGAAGGTCAACAAGAGGTATCTCCCACACTGGGCCCATTCAGATTGCATCAAGCTCCTAATTGGATGGTTGGGATAGGTGGTTCCCTGGTCCTCTACATTGGACCAATGTGATTATGCCACCTGGAAACTGTGTTTTTATAGCAAGGGAAAGGGTCTCTTTGAAGCAAGTCTGAGAGTTTTCTCACCTCCATTGTCACAGGTGGGTTGACACCACAGATTTGCCAGTGACACTCATGCTTTAGAAATCCACCCAAAAAAATTATTCAGAGAACCGCTAAATAGGGATGTCTGGGAAGGGGGGAAGGTTGGGGTTGGATCTAGTCTAGTACAGAGGCAGCCTGTTGCAAAGGAATGAGTCTCACAGATCTCAGAAGGGCCTAAGAATGTAGAGATCATCTCATATTACAGCAAAATTTAAATCAACCTTGGGCCCACATGATTCCTTTTATTCATTAAATTATTTACCTCTAGACCCACGGTGGTGATGATTTGGGTAGAGAGACTCGAAGCAGTTTTTGATGCTCCTAGCACATGTGAGAAGCTGGTTGACCTTCTCCAGTATTAGGAGTCTTGGAGAGCACACTCTTATGATAGGACAGGAGTCCATTGATAGGATCACCTCCACTCTAAGCTCACTTAACTTCCACTGTCACTGACAGTTTGAGTTCCTATAGAGTAGCTGACTACTAGTCCCTTCAGGGCTCTTAAGGGTAACTCTCACAGATGGTACCTTCAAATACCTATGACTCATGAGCTGCCATCAAATGTGATCCCCGATATCACTTAGTTGTGACGTCAATTGGCTTTTGCAAATGAATGTTTACTGGGAATGTATAGCAAGGACAAATGACAAGAACATCCTCCTTCCCTTTGACTGAGGAGCACAGTCCCTTTTCACACACAGCATCCCTGAAGAGAATGGGCTCAGATGGAATGTAGTTGGTACAAAAATTTTTCCTCAAAATAAGGAACACACTTTTCCCTCTGTTCCCAGAGTTCATGAGGGAAAGAGTAGGCATGGAATTAAAGTATCATTAGGAAATACATGAGTTCAAGGAGGACCTCATGACTACTGGATCTCGGAGTCCTTTTCTCCCTTTGTGGAATCCTCACCACCTTCATTTTAGAGTGTTTCTTTGGCAGTGGACAAGTTGTTCCTTTGTTCAGCTGGGCTGGCTTCTTGAAGGGCACAACGTCTCAGCTTGTGTCAGGCAGATTGCTTTTATGCTGTGCTACTGGCTAAGGTGGTCCCTGCTACCAACTTGGTCACAGAGGGAACCTTTGACATCCCTTCTGAACTTTCAGAGCTGTTAAGGTTGTAACCTGATCAATTCTATTTTCAAATAATCATTCACCTCACATTAGGAAAGAATAAACACCAGAGGAGCTGGCACCATGCTCTCAGGGACATATGGCAGCCAGGTCAGGGGATAAAGGAGAGGGGAGATAAAGCCTTTTCTGTTTCAGAAGTCTTCTTTACTCCAAGGTCTCCACAAAAGAGAGTGAAGGAGAGTCTTGAAAGACTTTTAATCTGCACTCATTTCTGTCTCAGCCTCTACAGAGTTATCCTTTGTGGCAACTTGGCCAACAGAAAGGTTTTCAGCATTACGTAGCACTAACCCTGAGTCATCATGGCCAAAGATGGCTTTGGAAGTTCCATGTTGTGGACTGGCAATAAGCAGAGAATGTGTGGACCACTAGGAGGGGCAAATTGGAGCATGCTCCCAATTTGGGTCTCTCATTTGCCAGATCTCCTCCTTATTATAGTATATACAATAATGCAATTTTACCATGAAAGGAGGGAGAAATGGGGTGGGGGAGTGGGAAGCCATGTTGACGAAGGGGAGGGCCAGACCAAACAAAATGGGGAGCCATCATCTTGGCTCCACCCCCCCCCCTTAACTTACCTTTTTAACATTTAAGGCTCTTCACAAACTGGCCCCAATCATCCTCGCTGCCCCTATTCCACATCACTCCCCTTCATTCACACTCCGGTCCAACCAAACTGGCCACCTTATTCTTCCTCATACATGACCCTCTAATTCCTGTTTCTCTGCCTTTGTATGGGCTAGCCCACATTGCTGCAATGCTCTTCCTTCTCAACCTCCACTTCTTAGAATACCAAGTTTTCTTCTTTTTCTTTCAAGTGCCACCTTCTACAAGAAGTTTATCCTGATTCCTCCAATTTCGAGTATCCCTCAAAGCACCTTTATCTATTTTATATATGTACATGTTGTTTGCCCATTCTGAACTGTAAGCTTCTTGAGGGCAAAAGACTATTTTACCTTTTGTCATTGTACAGTGCCTGGCAAAGAGTAGGTGTTTGTGTGGCCAGACCTGTGACTCCATAAGTCCAGGGAACTGACCGTGAGGAAACTCACTTTAACAATGTGGATCTAAAATTGTTAGACAATTTCTAGTCTCAAACTAGATATCATAAATTTCCTGCTAGACACTAATAAAACATGGAGCAGCAATGGCCCAGTAGACACCAAAACAAAAATAAAAACCATTTGGTTGCCCAGGACATTGAAGGTTTGAATGATTTGCCCAGGGTCACAGGCCTCTGTGTATTAGAAATGAAACATGAAACTGTATTTCTATCTGATTCTACCTAAGATGCTTCACTTCTATATAAATGTTAGCTATCTTATCTGTACATACATTTATGGGTGGCAGCAGGCCGTAGTGGAAAGATCAGTGGACTTAGATTCAGTGCCATGTTCAAGCCATTGCCCCAGAACTAATTATGGGAACTTGGACAGATAGTTTAGCCCCAAATGAGGAGGGTAAGGCAGGATTCCTACATTCTTTACCCTCTCCATATCCATGACTATCTATGAAATACCATCTTAGAATAGCTGTTACTTTACAAACAGTGACAACAACAAAAAGAAACACTCATTGCAGAAGTCAAGTCTATAACTCAATAGAAAATAGAAGCAACGAAAAAGAAATTTGCCTCCAAACACATTGGGTGGCCCATGCCCTTTGCCCCAGCCCATAGCAGAAGAATTCCAATTCCTGATAGGTATCCTTTGATATGGAAGATGTTGTGACCTAGATCATAGGTCTAGGGATGGAAGGGACCTTAACAGCCTGCTGGTCCAACTCCCTGAGAGGCCTAGAGAAAAAAAAAGCAACTGGCCTCATGTAGGTCATAAGTTTCACAGCTCTTCTGACTCCAGGATCAGTACCCTTTCCATGTTCTTTTGAATCTCAAAAGCTGATTTCCTTCTCAGTTTGTGGATTTCAGCTGAAGTTTTGCAAAGGGCCCTTGTGAGTTCTTATCCTGACAAATCCAAGGATAATCAGGGATGGATACGAAACCAGGTTTCACTGGATAACTGTCAGGAGTCTTCCCTTTCCCCCAGACATAGAGTGGTCAACACACTTTTCAAGGATCTGGAGTTTAGATGCCCAAACACTCCCTTCTGATGAGCATCCTTCAGAGTCAGTGACGTTTGAAGGGTAAGAGGTGCTGCTGCTGGGCAGGCTTGGAGGGTCTGAGGTCTAGGGGTGGGGATTCCACTTGAACCAATCACTAAGACAGATAATATGGTAGCAACGGTGGCATAAGCTGGACCAAGAGAAGAAGACACACCTGTTGCCCCATCTCCCATCCCTTCTATAAAGAGAAAAAGGTTTGGGGCCTGGCTTAGAGATATTGCTGTAGTTCTAGACTATTTTCCTGGTTCTTCTGTCCTCCTGAGAGTGTCAGGGCATGGAGTTAACTTGTATATATCTAGGAGATCTGGGTGAGGGGCGTGGCCGTCCAAGGCCCCATACAATCTCAGATGAGGCTGTGTGATTATCTCTAGACCAACCTCACTTTACCACTTGCCACCCCCCTTCCTTATGCTGTCTATGGCCTGTACCATTTTAGTCAAAGACCAAGATCTATTTCCTACTCCTGTGAAATAGAGACTTAGATGGATTCTCATTGCCCCGGGCCCGCTGTCCTGCTCAAAAGTTCCTCCACAGAGAGCTGAGTAAGACCCAGAAGTCTTCCTGCCAAGGCAAGGGAGGCTTCTACCTACCCCTCAATGGTTCCATCCCATCAAGATCTCACCAACACTACCAGCAACGGATCGTCCCTCATTAAATTCCTCTTGACTCGTGATGCAGGACTGTGTTCCTTATAAATTTTCTCTTACAGGTCTGAACCTTGGAGGTATATGCTCATTGTAAGTAATCTCACTGGAAAATCTCATCCTTCTGGCACTTTTTCTTAATCATCTAACTTCCCTTTCCCTGGTTCTGTTTCTCTGACTCCATGACACATCCAACCCCAACTGGGGCCACAAATTCCTTATATTAGGAAGGCAGAATTTATGATTTCAAAGAGAATCTCATATGTGCCTAAAAGGTCTGGAACCGCAGGATATAAGGAATTCTCTAGGCAGAAGGCAGGAGAGCTAAAGCATGTATTTACACTCCACAATAACAAGCCCACAAACCAGCATCCCCATTTTGATATTTTCATCAAAAGCTTCCAGGCCCAATAAGTCCGCCTTACAAGGGTAACCAGAAGACCACAGAGAAGCGAGATGGTATAAGGCAAAATTGTATACATCCCCTCTACGGTAAGAAGATTATCCACTAGCCTCTAGTCAGCTCTGCTACCGGCAGCTCAGCTTCGGCTGTAGGTGTCTCTGGCTACAACCGGAAAAGGAAAGGAGGATCTTCAAGCTGTCCTCTCCCCTCTTATAGAGTTTTTGACATCATCAAGTGCCGCCTGAACGACCAGGGCCGATTGGTTCTTGACTTGGCCCTTCCCCCTAGCGTAGACCACGTTAACACACTTCCCCTCAGCCAGCCCCACGACTCATCACACAGGAAGCTCTGGTCCTGCCCCGGAAGAGCAAGCCCCAGCATCCAGGGAAGCTCAACGAGGCAAGCTGAGTCATTCAAAGAAAACAAAGTCCATTCTGGCTACACACCTCCCTGGCAATGGGAAAATCTGAACATGGGAAGAAGTTGTGCTGAAGCGACAATGGGACAAAGGAATCTGGCTTTGATGCAGATCCTTTTCTAAATGAAGAGTGTCACCCACCAATTAGGCCCTTCACTCAGTCTTCTCCTGTCCCTCTGCAAAGGACCAAGGCAGCCTAGCCACTGAGCTGGACACACCCACGATCTCCCACTGCCCACTCTCAAAAACGTGCAAGTTGTAGAGACCACAGAAAAGGTCAGAAGGCAAGGATCTGTTGCCTAAGGGATGTTTTATTAAGGACAGCCTGAGGCACCCAGGATTTCTCTCTGAGGTAGAGTCTAATCGTTGGGGTAAAGTTGGGTGAGGCTGGCTGAGTTCAACATCTCTATCAGACCGCGGTGGCCAACCCCACACGGTTGTTAGCCCTGTCAAAGACGCTGTAGTATTGTCGGATGAAGACATCTCCCAGGATCCACAGTTCGTCACTGCCATCACTCTCAAAGCCACTGGAACACTGTCCATCCTCCTAGGGAAGACCAAAGCAGAGCATCAGTGCAGGTGACTCCCGCCTCATTCCAACAATAAGTAAGGCCTTGTGCAGTCACAAGGGATTCTTCCCCCACTACCCTAATCCTTCATATCCATCACCATAGTGATAACTCTAGGCAAAGTAGGGCATTACCCTCCTCTTTAAGATGAAACCCAGAAACAGAGAAATTCATGAAAGAAGAGCTTGGACTAGAACAAGGCATCCAGGCTCCCAGTTAACTGATTCATCAAATCATTTAATATCATTAGTGATGGCATGGCATAAAAATAGAAGGCCTTATGCCTGGGGTTATTGTAAGGCCTGAATTTTCCACCAACTATATGTGCGACTTTGTGTAAGTTGCTTCCTCTGATTCTCAGTGTCCTGGTCTTTAAAGCAGAATTACTAACAGCTATCTTAGAGAATTTTTGTAAAGATAAAATTCCATACTCTAGGTAAAAGTTGTTTGTAAACTCTGTAGGGCTATTCAAATATAAAGTCATATTGTCTGTCTGATCCTACTCAACTCTCTCTTGTCTAGGCTGCTCATTCTTAGCTCTGATCAAGGCTAGCTTGACCAGCTGACCAGCAGAGGAGAGCCTGGCAGGCACGAGGCTGGGCTGTCCTGCTAGGATGTTGGCTACTGAGTCATGCTCATGTAGAATATAACATTTTGCCTTGAGCCTGATAGCATGATGAGGGAATGGGATGAGAGCCTCCAGAAAACCACAGACTTTCAAAGGGCAATCTAGGCAAAGGTGGAGTGGGGCAGAAGGGAACGCTAAGCAATGGGCAGAAGTTTAAGTATTGAGTTCAAATCCTGCCCCTCATGGTGACCTCAGGAACAAGGCTTCCTAAATCATTTCCCTTGGTTCCCACGCCTAGGCTGCCTTTAGAGTAGTGATACGACAGCTCGCATTTCTACAACACTGTAAGGTTTACAAAGCACTTTCCCCACAACAAAGTCATCAAGTAGAGAATGTCACTACCACCTCATTTCACAGATGACATAACTAAAGCTCAGGGGGTATAAAGGACTAGCCCAAACAACACCCAAAGTGGCAGAGTCAGAACTAGACCTCAGACTTCAGATTTCCAAATCCAGTGCAGGTTCTACAATTCCATACCACAAAGGCAAGAAACATCTTGTCCATGCAGGTAGCTCACCAATCCTACTGGAGCAGCCCGTGTCCAAGCCACCTTCTGGTGACCAATCTTCAAGAGTTCCCACCCCTCCCTGAGAACTTTCTCCCCACAAGGTTCCTACCTCAAGGGTGTAGGCTGAGGGAGGCAGAGGGAACTCCCTGCCATTGATGTGAATCACAACTGTAGGCATGGAGCTCAGCTTTTTGCAACTGATGTAATCCTGAAAAAAGACCAAGAGGATTTTCAGAGAGAGAGAGAGAAGATATTCAGCCCTCCCTCCCACCAGAGCAGAAGAAAAGGGGAGCCTGGGGTGGAAGGAAAGCCTGCAGAAACACCTGGGGCCAACAAAGTCTGTCCAGGGTTTCCCACTCATCTGGAAGTGAGGGTGTGACCTGCTTGAGTCATAAGGAAAATCCCCCTGCTACCCCGAGGCAATGGTCCAACTTCTGGACAAGGACCCCTAGGGAAGGGGCAAAGCCAGCTAGAAACTCCAGCTCAGGACAAAGAGCCATGAGCAGTAAAAGGATTACTTTGGCATTTGGAAGCAGGCAATGACAACCTCTGGGAAGGATCCTAGAAGTGCTTTCCCGATTGGGGAACGTGGAATCTTGGGTATTTTTAATGCTGATAAACTCCCCATAATTCTTGAGGGCTCATGAAACAAGAAGGGGTGATCGTTGGCAATGCAAGGGAGCAGTGGTATGGAGGGAGGAAGGCAGGATCTTGACACAAGTTTGCTTGGCGTCGAAGCATTTAAATTTATATTATCAAACAGTGGATCATGCTGAGATAACTTCCACTTAGCCTGTATATATCTTGTATGTACACAGTTTTTGTATGTTGTCTCCCCCATTAGACTGTGAAATTGTGAAGGGAGGGATGTTTTTGTCTTTCTTCTTTGTATCCCCAGTGCTTAGAACAGATAGTATTTAATAAATGCTTGTTGACAGACAACTGACTTCAGAGTCCAAGATACTAAGGAGAACTGATCACCAATAAATCTGCTCTTCTATCTGTTTTCTACACTGATAAATTTCCTCAGAACTGACTCTTCTCCAGACAGTAAGAAGCCAATGGAGATATCAGAAGAATCTCCAAAGGTTGAGCTGGGGGACTCACATCTCCATTAGCTCCAATGGCAGTCTCAATATTGTCGATGTCTTGGCTTGGACCGACCAAGAGAGAGGTGCCAGTGTCCAAAATGACCTGGCAAGTATCATGGCAAGCCACCACCTTGTCATCAACAGTGATCCTAGGAGAAGTCAGACAAGCTGCTTAGTTCAAATTTGAATCTTATCTGCTTCTCCTATTAACATCAAGGAGTATTTCTTTGTTTTCTAAACAGTACCCAAAGCTAGAGGTGAGACCCCAGAGAAGAGACCAAGGAAAGGAGTCAGCTTCCTTTACAGATTTTCCTTCCTTTTGTTAGCAACACATTGGAAGTTGGGGCTGACCCCCAGCAGGTTGATCAAGGTCTATGGGTCAGTCTCAAAGATGAACCAGCAGCCACTACCACAACTCCTTTGGAAGCAGGATGTATAGATACCACATGTTCTTAACACTGGATTATGTATCATCCCATTCTAGTCTTTATAGCTACATCTAGGGGGTGCAATGGATAGAGCACAAGACTTAGAAGACCTGAGTTCAAATTTGCTTGAACATGTACCAGCTATGTGACCCTGGGCAAGTCATTTAACCTCTGTCTGACTCAGTTTTCCCATTTGTCAAGTGGAAATAATAATAGCACCTGCTTCCTAGGGTCGTTTTGAGGATAAAATGATATATTTGTAAAGTGCCTCGCAAACCTTAAAGTACTCTATAATTGTTAGCACTGACTATCACGTTTTTTTTTAGCTTTAGGTATTGTCTGACCTGTGGATCTTGTTTCTTATAAACTCCTTAAAGGCAAAGATCACATCTATCTACTTTTTGTCTTCTCTGACGTACTTTGTACTGTTGGGCACATCACGGGCATTCAGAAATAGTTATCAAAAGATAAAAACCTACCAAGCGCTTAAATGCAAAGTTACTTATATTCACCATGCATTAGTGAAGTGCTGATGGAATAGATGGAAGCTGTTACTCTGGACCAGAGATTATCGAATTCTGGTTTGGTGATATCTTGAAGTATTTGAAAAATTCTCAAATTACTTTTAATTCGCTTTGATGAACGTGTGTGTGTGTGTGTGTGTGTGTGTGTGTGGTGTGTGTGTGTGTGTGTGTGTCTATCCTCTCTAGGGATGGGCCATAAAGACTGTACTTTGAGAAAGAAGAGTTCTGTGGCAGCAAAGACATTGAACAAGTGCATTCACCTCTGCGAGTCTCAGTTTCTTCATCTGTAAAATAGGAATGATAATTCCTGCCCCATCTACTTCCCAGGACTGTTGGGAGGATCACTTTCCACAGTGTACGAAAATGTGAGGAGTTAGAGTTACACAGGAAAACAACGACCAGAGAGAAAAGTCACTGCCCTGGGCAAAGTTGGGAAACAAAAAAACTAAAGAAAGGGGGAGATTTACGTAACTGGTGGTGTCTTATAAGTGCAACCAAATTTTAAAAATTGGGGTGAAGGGGTTCTTTTTTGCCCTTGACAATGAACAATAGGTAAAGTCACAATTAAAATAAAAATATCTTATTCACATATCTGTCACGTTGCCTTGAAGAGATTAAAGTAAATGCTAATAGGAAAGTCCTCCCTTTTGTGTAATAATTATTATACAATATAATTTATAATTACTATATATTGTAATATTATACAGTATACAACATTTGTATGGGACTTTGTGACATAAAGGGTTTTCTCATGTATGATGTCATTTGAAATTTCAACACCCCCTATAAGGCAAACTATCAGTTCTATTTTACAGATGAGGGAACTGGAGTCACACAACTGGTAAGTGCAGGGCTGGGACTCAGATCTTCTGGTTTTCTATCCGGTACACTTTCCTCTAAACTACGATGTCCTAGGACTTTGAGTTTCCTTCTCCACTCGGTGGTCTAGCTAAGTGGCTTTCTTGCTGTTCCTCACATTTGGCCCTCTGCTTTTGTACAACCTGGTTCCAATGCCCTCCTTTCTCTCCTTTCCCTGACAATCTTCATTTCTTTCTCTTTTTTAATAAGTTAATTTATTTATTTTTAGTTTTCAACATTCACTTCCATAAGTTTTCAATTTTCTCCCCCTCCCTCCTTTCCCCTCCCCAAGACAGGCTGCAATCCAGTGTAGCCTCTACACATGCGGTCCTATTAAACATATTTTCACATTAGTCAAGTTGGAATCCTCATTTCTTTCAAGACTCAGCTTGAGCATCGCTACCTTCACAAAGCTTCTCTGCTCCCCTCCTCCCTCCCTAGCCTACCTTGTCATAATTTTCTATCAATTCTGTTAATCCTTATGTACATGTCTCCTCAGAGAATGTAAACTCCCTCAGGACAGGAAGCCTTTGTTTCCTCCACATTTAGCACTGTATTTGTTGATTGATTCCATGGGGCCTTGAACCCGAAGATCCCGGTTTTATTCTGAGCCTAGTCAGGAGTCTCTGACCAGGAGCCTCAGATCTCTCCCTTACCTGTCCACAGTGAACTGCCAGTAGCCCTCCTCAGTGACCGGCACCCAGTGGAGGGAGCCAGTGTAGTAGGATGAGTCGATGGCCCCGAGGATGAGCACACTGTCCTCTTTATTGCTGAAATGAGAGAAGATCACACTGACCTGAGCAACTGATTAGCTCAGAGTAAAAGTCATGTGTAGGACTCCAGCTTTTGGCGGTTTACGATCAGACTAGGCTGGCTCTCCAGCCTCCCATTGACCAGCATCCTCTTCTGCTGCTGTCACCCAACAAAATGGGATTTCTGTTCCTCTGAGAAGCTGCATGAAGCAGTGCAGAGAGCCCTGGGATTCAAGTCAGGAAGGGGTGGTTTCAAAACCTGCCTCAGACACCAAAAGTGGAAGCCTGGGGAAGTCACCGCAGCTCCAGCCTCAGTGTCCTCATCTATGGAATGAGGGGACTGGCCTTGATGGTCTCTAAGCAGCTCTAAATCTAGGATGCTATGACTGTGGAGCTATTAACATTCTCTACTACCCTCACCCAGGGCTTTGTAATCCAAAGCTATTTTATTAGAATGTCAGAGCATGGAGGAGCAGAAGTGTGTATGTGCATGGAGTTTATCAGGACACATGTCTTTCTCACTTACACACAGAAATTCAATTGGACATAACATTCGCAATTTGAAGCTGCTTCCTTCAGGCTACTACCTCACTCTTCAGCCCCAACCCTTGGGGATGCCCAATTCTATCCGCTGGGTTCTGGGCATGATCTCTCAGTTTCAGATTGAAGCTGTACCCTCCACATGCCCTTGAACACCAATATGGAAGCTCTAAATTCCCCTGGGATCTATCTCACACCCAGGATTATGCTCATAAATATCTAAAAACTGAGTCTCCGAAAGAAAAAAAGAGAGACACACACTTTTAAATTCAATCTGCATTTTTAACATTTTTCCAACACTTTCTCAAATCTAAACAATCGTCTGAGCTCTGATTTGTAGCATTTGCCGATTTCTGAGGTATAAAAGCCCACACGGAGCATTTTACAATCAGCTCTCTAAAGTTAATCAGAGCTGCTTCTAGCACACCCCTGAGGTCATATCTCTCCAGCAAGGCTCTCTTCCCTAGGCCCTTTTCCAGGAAAAAGTCCTTCCAGCGGGGAGGCTTGTTCCCTTATCTTGGGCCTTTTGGACTGAGAATGTATTTTTTTTCCTGGCTGCCCACTGAGGCCCTTCGACCTACATCAAATCATTTCTATTTCTGCTTTTCTTTCTCTCCACCCCTGGCTACCACATGAATTCCAGTTATACTGGTGTATACTGTACATTCCTAAAGTTTAACTTTGTGTGTATGAAAACCTCCCCGTATATAGGGGAAAAGGAAATCTAACTCTAACTGCTGCATTGTTTAGCAAATGCTCAGAAACTCCCAAGTTCCTTTGATGTTGTATTCTTCCAACTTCTCCTGCTACTTTCTTTAATCTGTCACCTTATTCAAACCATTCTTCTGGGAATGGTGGGTCCTGGTACATCCCTATTCATGTTAATTTTCTTCATCATCACCAGAGTTTTCATCACCAACAACAAATGTTTAATGAACACTTTTTTATAAGTATGGCGCAGTGTTAAAGACACTGGTGGAGATGTTTTTTTTTTCTTTCTAGAAATGGAAACTGACCACTGAATGTCAGAAGTCTGATACATTTCTTCCACTATGGTTTGCACTTTCCATGTATGGTCTTATAACTATGTGGCAACTCTCCCCAAACTGCTAGGTGTTCCCAAAGGGAATAGAAGGAGGGGATCCAAAATGACAATGAGGTGGGATCCCCTAAAATCCTGGTTAAGTATTCACAGAAAACTAACTACATCTGACCCCACCTAAAGTATCACTTACTTGCTCAGATAAACAGAGAAGAGGTCCTGGGCAACCAAGTGCTTGCTCATCATGTTGTCAAAGACAGGGGTGGCGTCGTCCGAAGATATGGAGGGGTAGCCCAATCCTAAGATCCCATCAAATTCAGCATAGGCAAAGAAGTAGCCAGGCTCATCGGTGCTTAGGCCAAAGACCTGGTCACTGTCCACAATATCAGAGACCTAAATGGGGACAGAAGGCAATCACTCTGGGTCTGTCCCACATCCATCACCTGAGAGAGGACCCTGGTCTCCAATTAGCCCCAGTGAGGGCAGAGGGAGCAGAGCTTGTATCAAAATTTCTAACTCTGCTATGACTACTGCAGAGGCCGATAGAACACATGGGCACTTTGATAGCCCTGAAGAGAATGGAACAGTGGCCTGATGCTCCTGGAAGCCTACCTGGTTACCTAGCATCCTGGGGACTTGCCCAGACAGGGCATCATAGACTCAGGAGACAGTGGTGGGCACAGCTCAGCTAAATTCTCCTTCCTAATGCCTCTTCTGTTGACCTTTTGTAGGAACATTAAAGACTTGGAGAACAGGAAAGGGGTGAATTAAAAGGGGAGGAGAAGGAGGGGGAAGACAAGTGTGTTTGCTGAAGGCAAGATCTGGTGTTCTTAGCATAGAGAGAGGGAGGTGCCTAATAGGAGGGAGGGACAAAGGAGTCAGGGAAGGGCCATGTTGTCCTGAAATTAGTACCAATCAACAGGGCCTGATCACATTGCCACCCCAAGCTACTGTCCCTCCCCACCTTCTCCCTCCTCCACCCCTGCTAGTCTCAGCTTCCTCTGGCCAAATGACGCTTTCAAGGAGGACACACAATACCTAGGGTGTCTCTCCCCAGCTTTCCCAGGTAGGTGGATGTGTGATAAAGGAGGAGCTGAAGCTGCTGTAATTCAATATGACAACAGGCATAGGGTTGGTTTTTTTTTGTCCTGCACTTAAAATAGCAAGGAAAAAAAAAAGACAAATTGCTCCAGACTGCAAAGGAAGTAGGACACTCAGAAAGGGGAAATTAACATTTCAAAGCCATTTAGGAGCAGATCCTATACAGACCAGCATGGCCCTGGATGCTTCAGAAACTAGCTCAAGAACCCAACTTCCTGGTAACTTACTCCCTGAGGAGAAACTCTGGGCTTTCTTTGCTTATGCTTTGCCTACATGGGATTCCCATGACGTAAGGAGTATGAGTATCTCCACCTCGTCAAAGCCAGAAGATCAGGCTAGTAAGGTCAGAAAATGAGGAGCTTTTTGTGGGGTCCAAATTAAACTGGATGTGAGGAGATAACCATTCAGCTGGACAGAAGAAGGAAATCTCTGAGTTCAAGGTGACAAATATGAGATTGAGTAGTTGAAGAACGGCTCTACTTGATAGAATTCCAAAGGCTTTCTAGTCCAACCCATGCTTGGTCGAAAGGGCCACCACTAACACCAGTGGACAATCATCCAGCCTTCACTTGAAAATCTCTCAAAAGAGGTAACATGCAACCTCCTTCTGCAGCCAGTTTTGCCTTGGGATAGTTGTAGTCCTTAAGAAAGGTTTCCCTTCATTGAGGTAAAATCTGCTTTGCTAAAACTTCTAGCCAATGCTCTTAGTTCTGCTCTCAAGTATCCCATTCCAGGAGGGCAAAAAAAGACAGCTACCTCTCCTGGAAGGCTTGAGACATTTATCTCCCTGAGAAAAAAAAGGTTTTCCCATAGCCTCCATGATTGTAAAAGACTGTCTGCTCTCAACTCTGTTTGCTTGCTCTCATGGAATCATAAGGAATGTGCAAAGACTGAACATGTATAAAGCAGACTGGAGATAGGAAAAGAATGAAAGAGGAACTCCCCTATTATATCTCCATTTGACTGGTGAAAAGCCAAGCTCCCTAGAAGCCAGGGCATTGGATTACAGTGACATTAGATCTGCCCTGCAGTTCACACAACTAGGAACAATCCCAATGGAAGGCTTAGCAACAGAAGAGTCCAGAAGAAGAAATTGTGGCAAAAGTAAGAAATCCTGGGACTGCATTCATGAAAAAATGTTTTATTTCCCAGAAAAGGTGGGAAATTAAAATAGAAAAGGCTGTGAGCAATAGGGGAACTATATGCAGAAGACAACCAAGATGGTAAACATCCTCAAGTCTGTGACATATGGGAATTGATTGAAGAAACTGGAGATTTGAAGAAGATTTTGAAGTCTGGAGAAGAAAAGGCTTAAGGGGCACATGATAGCAGTCCTCAAGTATCTAAAAGGCTATCAATTAGAAAGAGGGACTAGACCAGGGGTGGGCCTCATATGTACCATGTGTGGCCTCAAGGCTACAGGTTTCCCACCCCTTGGACTAGACTATTTCTATTTGCCTGAGGAAAGCTACAAAGAAGCAAGTTTAGGTTCAAGTTAAGCAAAACTTACCATTAATCACAACTGGCCCAAAGTGGCCTGTGGGGCTTCTCACCCTCCCCTACCTCCCTATAGGCATTTAGGCAAAGGTTGAGGGGTGCCTGTCAGACAGGCTATCGAAAAAGATATCTTTGGGTGCAGGGCTTAGACCAGATGGATGTAGAGATCCCTTCCAAATATGAAATTCTGTAATTTTGATTCTGTAAAATAGGAACAGTAGGTGGGAAAACCATAACAAGGAAGGATGAGGTGAAAGAATTTAGGGCATAGAGATATAGGGTCCCAGAGAAATCTCTGGCAATGACACTGAGCAGATCTAAATATTGTGCAAGTCAGTGGGAATGGGGGTTTTATTGGGAAAGGAGCACCCCACAGAGCTCTGTGTGTGTTACAGTTCTGCAGGGGCCTTGGAAAATCACTCAAGGAAAGCTCACTCTGAATCCACCTCCCCCCACCCCACCACTACCACCCACAAAAAGCCTTCTGGGTGGGCAGGAACCAGACACGAAACAAAAGTGCTTCATGCTTCCAGGAAGAAACATGCTTGGCTCAGGAAGCACCCAATGGTCAGCCCTGCCAGAGAGGGGTGGGAATTTTCTGTTCAGGTCATACTCACAGTGACAGTGTCATAGCCCAGGAACCCCTCCATGCTGCCAGTACCATACTCGATGGACAGAGATTCCTCAGTGCTCCGGAACGTGGAGGACTTAGACGGATTGAATCTGTGGTGGAGTTCTGAAACAACACAACCCCAAGTTCAGGGGGGACGCTTGGTGAAGCTTTATACTTCCTATTAATGTATCAGTCAGTCAAACCACAAGCATTTCTTAAGTACCTACTAAGTGCCAGGCACTGTGTTCATCTAACTGACCCTTGAATATAAGAACTAAAAACTTATCGGCTACTACAGAGCAGTTCTTTCTTCCTCCCCTCTCTCTGCTAGGTCCACAGAGAATCAAGTAAAGGAAATTATTCTTTCCTACTCCATTCAATATCCAGTTTCCCATCCCACCCACCTCTCTTCCAAATTATACAGACAAGTAGCATGGATAAGCTAGACTGGAGACTCTAAAGAAGAAGAAATCATCTATATCTGTTTTGTCTAGGGACAGTTCCAGACTCCACTCTAGACCCCTGACCCACATAGCCAGCCTAAGCCCAAGGTGAATTGGATTACTTACCACAGGCATCACTTTGGCAGTAGACTGAGGGGACCCAGAGATTAGAGGAGCCAGTATCGAACACCACAGTGAACTCCTGGGGTGGAGTCCCAATGTGAATCTTTCCATAGTACTCAGCCTGAAGACACAAGCAGATCACATGTTGGGATGGTGATGCTAGGGTGGCATATAGTCAGAGAAAGGGACAGAATGAGAGGTTAGCTTGGATTTTATGTCTGCCCAATTTTCTGTCTTGACTTGAGCCTGAGGAGAATTAGAGATGAAGAGAGGAGAGAATGGTATCCTGAGCATCTCAGGGTCCTGGGGAAGGCCTGGTGATGCTCTACAATCCAAGTACAGCAGGTCTCACACTCATATCATCTGTGCCTAAGCCTGCCTGCTTGGAACCTATCCAGGTACCAAAGTTAAAGGTTGGAAGGGGCTGACCTAGACACCAAAATGGAAGAATGGATGGTGGAAAGCAAGATTAGGGAAACAGGCTGAGGATAGGAACAGAACCACCAAGGAAGGTTCCACAATGGGGAGTGAAATAGGGGGAAGAGGAGGGCATGTTCTGGATAGGTAGAGGAGGAGGACCAGCTGTTCTCTACCTCTGCTATGAGCAGAAAAGGGACAAATGGGTCATTCATTGCTGCAACAGAAAGGAGTGAAGTTAAGAATCAGAAAAAAAAAATCCCCGGTAATCAAAAGTGTCCCTTCCTAGAAAAGGCTTCCAAGGGATTTTTTGACATTTCCTTTTTTGGGAAGCATCAATGAAGGCGTCAAGGAGTCAGCACCTGAAGTGAGCCTTGAAGAAGACAGGATGTCTGAGATGCGGAGATGAGGAGTAAATGGATTTCAGGTAAGAAGAGTTCATGCATGTTAACAGAGGCAGAAAATAGAATATCAAATTCACAGAATGGCTAGCTTATCCAGTATGGCTGGAATATAATGTTTGTGATGGGGGCATAGTGTGTAAAAAATCTGGGAAAATGGTTGAGTGAGAATAAGGAGGGCCTTCAAAGCCAGGCTGAGTTGCTAGAGAAGTTTGGAGGAGGAGGTAAGATAGTGAGTTCTGTTTTGGGCATGTTGTGTTTGAGATGCCTATGAGGCCATCCAACAGGCAGCTGATAAGGAGTAACTGGCAATTGGAAGAGAGACTTTGCTCTGTGTGCAGACTTGGGAATCCTTCCTAGACTATGCCATGACCTAGAGGGATTCTCTAATTCCCTGAGAAGTAGGGAAAAGCAGAATGGGAGGGGACCAGGAGAAGCAGCCAAAGTGTGGGTTTCAAGAGCACTTAGCCACTGGGCAAAAAGAGCCAGGAAATCAAGTGAGATAATGTATGTAAAGCGCTTTGTAAACCTTAAAGTGGTATGTAAATGGCAGCTATTATTGTCATCACTTCAATCATCTCATCATTTTTGATTAGAATAAAAGGAAAACAGGTCAGAGTCAGTCTCAATCTTGCTATAATTCCTTTGTATTCAACATAGGTTCACTAAGAGCATCTTTGATACAACTCCAGGAGCAGACAGAAGGAGAGCAGCATTATCATTATTATTATTAACAAAGGAACTCACATCCAGGTAATTGGTCATGGGCTCATCTGCAACCTTGGCATATTTATCAAGGCGCCGGTACTTGGAGCTGGGGGAATACTCATGCTTCTTCAGAAAGTCTTCCAGCAAGCCACGCTCCTTTAGCAGACTTCTTAGTGTCTTCCCTTTGATCAGTGGCACCCTTCCGTAGTTGAAAAAGAGTTAGCCAAGTCCCTCTACTAGGATCAGCCAACCTTCCCCAAGAGGGTCAGCCAAACCCAAATTCTGAAGCTTCCAGTTCCAGTTGCAGTATATAGTGGTATGAAAGAAAAACCATTGTAAGAGCATCAGAAGACCTACGCTGTACTCCCACCTGGGCTATTCCTAGCTATATGACCTTGGAAAAGCTGTTTAAACCTCTCTGTTTAAACCTACCTCACAGGTAAAATGGGAGAGTGGAACTATATTCTAAGTTATGTTTTAGCTCTAAAATCTACGTTATCTAAAGATACTCTTTTACCCATTATTGTGGCCACCGTAAGAACGAAATTAGGTACTAGACGCAAACGTCCTTTGTAAAGGTTAAAACTGTGATTACCAATTAATAGCAATTTTAAAGAAAAAATAAAATGTTAGCTCCTTCTTTTGGCTCTTTCTCTTTGATTTCTGTCTCAAAAGGAACTAATGCAGAATAACCATTTTTGTACTCTTCTCTTAGCAGAGCCTGGGCCAGCTAATGGAGCTGCCATCCCATGCAAAGGCATGATCTCATAAATGAAAGGCCAGGGAATTGTGGGCAAATCCCTTTCCCTCAAGCACAGCTGAAGCTAAAAGGGCCCAAAACAAGGCAATATCGTGGGAGATGCAGCCCAATTTGAACCTGGCAATCATCCATAAGAATGTTGGAGTTTCTCCCACAAAGCCTCTAACTCATGGATGAGGAAGGCTTTTTCCTGGATCTCATGGCTTTTCTGATCCTCTGGTTGTTTTCTCCTTCTCTCAGCTTTTTCATTCCCTAGTTCCTCTACTACCAGTTTCCATCTGACTCGGGAAATAATCTGGAATGGGGATGGCAGCTCCATTAGCTGGCCCAGGCTCTGCTAAGACCCTTCTGGGAAATGGAATGACAAACGTGAACACCAACTCACACCAGAATGAAAGCAGCATCTGGAAGGCACTCTACAAACCACCCCAGAATGTTATTGCCTGAGCCTTTTATCTGACTCAGATGATTTGATTAAAACATCTGGGGAGCTTTCCTCAGGGACTCCCTCTGATGAAAGTCACTGCCTCAAAGCCCTGCCTGTAGCCCAATAGTTCTAGAACCACTGGATTCAATGTAAAGGAGAAGTGGTGTTGAGGAAGTTAAAAAAAAAAAGAACTATGGTTTGTCTAAGACCTTCTGATCTTTTTCAGAGATCCTGCTTCCCCCTCACCCAAAGGAAGATCAGGCTTTCTGGAGCACTTGGTACCTAGCTGTGCTTCAGATTTGGTACCTGAGCATGCAGAGAAGGATTCTGGATATTTATTTACAAAAGGCATGTGAGAAAGAGAATTCATTCCTCTTTGTGTCTCACCAATACACAGAAAGTTACATTTTAAGGAAGACTATACTAAAATTTAGAGTGTAGAGGCTAACACGGAAAACTACAGGATTTCCTATCATAGACTCCTCATCTGTTAATGAGAGGCATCAGGCAATCTCTGAGTGTCTCCTTCCCTTCTCCCTGATGTTTCTCTCCACCCCGGGGGATCCATTACACTCTGAGGCATCAAGACTTACTTGACTGTGCATTCTGAGAAGGTGATGATGGCAAGGAGGACCAGAAGGCACTGCATCTTGCTGCTCTGGCCAAATTCTGCAGTTGTGGAAGTGCTAGCTACTTTCTTCTCTACCCGAAGCCCATTAGCTATTTTTATAGAGGGGAAAGGACCCACCTTTGGCTAAGAGGAAACAGAGATCACCCCAGATTAGAGTCAATTCTGCAAATACCATTAAGATACCAGCCCCCCCTCCACCCCAACGTCCAAGACCTGCCCCACACCTGGCCCTCACACAGAAAGATAAGGAAAATAAAATGACATCAGTTCCTAGAACTTCAAAGATAGAGGGAAAATATTATTAGCCAACATGTGGGGAGGAATGTCAACTGAGGTCTCTCTGATTTGCCTTTCATGTTCTAAACAGTTCTCTCCACTCCAGTGCACCTAAGTTCACCTATTTAGAAAAGGGTTGTTTGAAACACCAGATGGGTTGCAATGAGACTTGTGTCTTCCTCTACCTCAGGCCCATGGTCCTTACGGACTTTTCTCTGTTCAGGAATCCCCCAGCTCTGCCTTAATAGTTATGTTTGGTGGGACTTGATCTGCTATTTGAAGTGGAAACTGAAGCATGGAGGATAGTGGGGATTTACCCATAACTATATGAAGTCATTTAGCCTAGCAGGAGTGACTCAAAAGGGGCTTAGTCTACATAGCAAAGAACCGACATGGTCCCTGTTCAGAGAGGGCTTATAACTGACATGAACACACACATGTACACACACACGCACACATACACACACACACACACACACACACACATACACACAATCTCAGGGTCTGGTTCTAGGCCCATTTCAAACCCTTTCTCATCATTGCCAGGTGTTTTTTTTTCCTCTGAATAGACTCTGGGGATTTAGCATGGAACCATTTAGATCCGTCACATTTGCCATGGCTTGTCATCATTTTCCCCAGTTGTTAGAATCAAACTGTAAGCAGATAGAGAGAGAGGGAGAGAGAGACTGAGAGACAGAGAGAGAGAGACAGAGAGACAGAGACAGAGACAGATAGAGACAGAGACAGAGAGAGACAGAGACAGAGACACAGAGAGAGACACAAAGAGAGAGAGACAGAGAGAGAGAGACCAAGAGACAGAGAGACAAAGAGAGAGAGAGAAGGAGAGAAACAGAGACAGAGACACAGAGAGAGGAGACAGAGATGGAGAGAGACAGAGACGGAGAGAGACACAGACACAGAGAGAGAGACAGAGAGAGAGAGAGAGAGAGAGAGAGAGAGACAGAGAGAAACAGAGACAGAGACACAGAGAGAGACAGAGAGAGAGCACATTTATTAAATTCTGCTATGAGCCAGGCATTGTGCTAAGACTTAGCAGCTAAGCACTAGGGACACAACTATAAGCAAGACAGTCCCTACCCGCATGGAGCTCAATGAGAGAAAACCACACATAAAAGGGGAAATCTGCACGGGTAGTTTGAGGAAGAAAGCAGGCAGCAGTGAAGAGGAGTACTAAGAGGGTTCTGGTATGAGGGAGGTGAAGCATGAATCCTTCCAAAAATGGTCGTCTCAGGAAGGAGTCACCTCTCAGGAGAGGAAGGCCTCATGGCAGAGGGTTCTCCAGGATGGCAGTTTTGAAGGGGAGGAGAAGGAGGAATCCAGAGAGCCCTGGCATGAGGGAGGGATTAGCATGGAAACCCAATGTGCCCTGAATCTCACTATCTGAAATTATGGACTGAGGATTCCTGCCTCAATACCATGTTATCATCTCAAGATGACTTGTCTGAAAGCACACAGGTAGTAAGGTGGCAGAATTGAGATGTCTTCTCACCTCAAAGCCACTTCATCCTGCTGTTACCCAGACAAGAAAAGCAGACAGATTTAATGAACAGAATCGTATACTCTGGGTTCAGTCATTTTAAACATGTTGAGAGGGGCAAAATAAGTAAGTCACGGATTGTGAAAGCAAGTCAGAGAATGGTGTGGACTTGATCAAGGAAGATATCCTGTAATAAATGGTGTGGTATAAGGTAAAGAGGAAAATTATGGGAATCTGGCAGCAGGTAAGTCAGGAAGAAATAGAGATCTATGTGCATGGACAGTTTGGACAAAGACTGAGGGCGAACAGAAGAATATAGGTGAGGGATGAGATAGCACTGACTCTACTGACAGTCTTGGGAGTGGGGCAGAAGAGGATGAAAACACAGAGATAAGGCAGAGGGTTCTGCTCTGTTAAGGCAATCAGTAAATGAGGTCTTCCCCACCCCCCAACTCCCTCCCCTCCCCGCTCCCTCCATTTGCATAGGCTTCAGGTGAGGCCTGAACTATTACTAAAACTAGATAGTAAATGCCAGACTGTACCACCGGGTCTCTCCTGAATTGGACCCAAGCTTCTGGTTCTAGGTAAAAACTAAATTAATCCACAATGGGTGGAAAGGGAAAAGATGCGCTCCTTTGTGGTCCATCAATAATGGCCTGACTCGTGCAAGATGCAAACACCCTCTTGCTGATTGACTCTGGATGTCAAATTTGATTCCTTCCCCTGCTGGAAGGTGATTTCCAAACCCAAGGGCCAAAAATCACTTAGCCTGGCTGTGCTGTGTTTTTCCATGAGAACAGGAACACTTAACAGCCAAACTGTCAGAGGTCTTAACATTGGCTTATTAGCCACAAAACACTTTTTAAAAAGCTGATAAGATTTAATCACTGCGTATGTAACTTTAGTATAAGGATGATTTGCTAAGAGTGTACCAACTGGGTTCTGTAAGAAAGTCCTTTCATCACTTTGAACAGTAGCCCCAGAAGGGAACACCTCCATCCATCCAATGTTAACACCTTCACTGGGGAATGGAATTAATTACTGGTGAAGTTGACTATCTCTCCCTACATGAAAACATTACCTTGTCCATTTATTAGAGAGCCTAGCGGAACTAGGCTATTTTCTGTAGGACAGGAGGGGAAGGAGTCACCTCTGGAAGAGCAGAGTTCTGGAGACCAAGAAAGAACAAGGTAGCACAGGTTTCCTGCGAATTCATAAAAAACCTCTACACCCATTTTTCTTTCTGCCCAATGAATGACCCCTTTTCTAGCTTTGAAGGCTTGTCCCTCAAGCTTTAAAAAGTCACTATCAGCAGTTAGCCTCAAATATTTAAGTAAAAAACACTGGGTGTTTCCTTTATACTTATTTACTACCCCCAGACTCAGATAAGAATTTTGGCTTTGTTCCAAAGACTCTGGACCCCAACAAGGTCATGAGAAAGGATAACAAGTCTTACCTCCTAGCAGTATTGAGCTATTAAAGAGGGAGTAGGAGAGAAACTACCTTGGGATAATAGGGCATTAGCCCCAAGGGTAAATGGGGGAACTTTTTACCCTAGAGACAGTTAAGTGGAGCAGTAGGTACAGCCCTCAACCTGGACTCAGGAAGACTTGAATTCAAATCTAACCTCAGATACCTACTAGCTGTATGAACCTGGGATCACTTAATCCCTGTCTGCCTCCTCTGTAACATGGAGATAATACTAGTATCTAACTCCCAGGGTTGTTGTGAAAATCAGGTGAGATAATATTCAAAAAGTGCTTTGCAAATCTGAAAGCACTACATGAATGCAAGATATTATTATAATTATATTTAACTCAATTGTATTTTTTGGTATTTGGTTTTTTATGTTTATTTTGTATACAATTATATAGCCCTGGCTTGGTGTGATAGTTAGTAATACTATCTGCAGATGTGTCCAGGGAGGGATAACCTCCGACTTCCAAGGCAGCCTTTGATACTCTTGTACAGCTCTAATTTTTAGGAAATTTTTCCCATGAGCAATGTAAAATCTGCCTCTTTATAACTTCGAACCATTGTTCCTAATTCTATTCTTCTGGGGCCAAACTGAACAAATTTAATCCCCGTTTCATGTGATAACCTTTCAAATGCTAGAAGAAAGCTATCATGTTGCTGCCCAAAACTTCTCCTCTCCAGGTCAACAATGTCCAGCTCTTTCAACCAATTCTCATACATCTGGGACTTGAGAGCTGTCTTCCTTCCTGCAATTTCCAATCGACACACTACAACTTATGAATGCCCTTCTAAAAATGTGAACTAACTGAACACTATACACTGGGTATGGTCTGACTGGAGTAGAGTACAGAGACATTCATTCCACAGAGATATACCCATCTTAAGATGACTAAAGTTTACATTTTTTTGCCTGCCACATCAGACTGCTGAACCTTTGAGCACTAAAAACCCCAGATCGTTTTCCAGAACATCTCTTATCTAACCAGCAGGCTGGCTACCTCCTCCATCTCATACTTGTGAAATTGACTTTGTGAGCCCCAGTAGAAAACTTGACATTTAATCTACTGAATTTGTTATTTGATTCAGCCCTGCATTATGCCCTCTCAAAATGTTTTTAGATCTTGTGTCTGTCAAACAGCATGTGGACTACCCCCTACCTCCCTCACCATCTGTAAACCTTATGAGCATCCCAACCTATGCACTTATCCAAGTCAGTAATAAAATGTCAAATAGCAGAGGGCCAAGTAGATCCATGGGGCACTCCACTGAAGACCTTCTTCCAAGGTGACATGGAAGCATTAATAACTACTCTTTGAGACCAAATATTAAACAAGTTATGAATCTATCCAACTGTATTGTCATTTAGTCTACTTCTCTTTATCTTCTCCACAAGAACAGTGAGTTTCTTTATTGTTTCTCAAGTGCTTTCTATCATCATTGCATTTACTGTAGATAATTCTTACTCTTGCTTTTAGAGAGATACTACTTATATTTTAAGAAAGGCTCCATTTATTCCTATGTTTGCTAGTATTTTTAATAGGAATGAGCATTGCATTTTGTCAAAGGCTTCTGTATCTATTAAGACAATCATATGATTTGTTGTTTTTGTTATGGATATGGTCAATTATGCTGATAGTTTTCCTAATATAGAACCAATTCTGCATTGCTGGTATAAATACCACCTGATCAAAGTGTATGGTCTTTGTGATGTACTGCTGTAATCTTTTTGCTTGTATTTTTTTAAACTTTTTACATCTGTATTCATTAGGGAAATTGGTTTATAGTTTTCTTTCTCTGTTTTTGCTCTCTCTGGTTTAAATATCAAAACCATCTTTGCATCATAAAAGGAATTTAGTACAACTTCTTTTATATCTTTTTTTCAAGTACTTTATATAGTATTGGGATTAATTATTCCTTAAATGTGTGGTAGAATTCATTTGTAAATCCATATGGTTCAGAGAATATTTTTAGGGATCTCATTTGTGTTTTGTTCAATTTCTTTTTCTAAGCTAGAGATATTTCATTATTCTGGTTCCTTATTTGTTAATCTGAGAAATTTATTTTTGTAAATATTCATCCATTTCACTTAAATTGTCAATTTTACCATCATATTTGGCAAAATAACTCCAAATAATTGCTTTAATTTCATCTTCATTGATGTGTATTCACCCTTTTCATTTTTAATACTAGTAATTTGGTTTTCTTTTTTCTTTTTTAAATAAAATTAACAAATTATTTATCTATTTTATTGCTTTTTCCCATAAAACCAGGTCTTAGATTTATTAATTACTTCAATAGAGTTTTAACTTTCTATTTTATTAATCTCTCCTTTACTTTTCAGAATTTCTACTTTGTTATCTGATTGGAGATTTTTAATTTGTTCTTTTTCTAGTTTCTTATTTAGTTTTATGCCTGATTCATTGATCTGATCTTTCTCTCTTCTACCAATGCATGCACTAAAATACAAATTTTCCCTTAAGTAATGCTTTGGCTGCATCACACAAATTTTGGAAAAAATTGTCTTATTATTGGCATTCTCCTTAATGAAATTATTGGTTGTTTCTATAATTTGTTCTTTGACCCACTCATTCTTTATAATCACATAATTTGGTTTCCAACTAATTTTTAAGCTATGCTTCCACAGTCCTTTATTGAATGTAATTTTTATTGCATTATGGTCTGGAAAAGGTGCATTTAATATTTTCTGCCATTCTGCATTTCGTTGTGTGGTTATGTCCTAATACACAATTAATTTTTGTGAAGGTGCTATATGTATATAGCTGAGAAAAAGGTATATTCCTTTCTATTTCCATTCAATTTTCTCCAGAGGTCTATAATATCTAATTTTTCTAAGATTTTATTTATCTCCTTGAATTCCTTCCTATTTATGTTATGGTTAGATTTATCTAGCTCTGACGGGGGAAGGTTGAGGTCCTTCACTAGTATAGTTTGACTATCTATTTCCTCCTGTAATTCATTTGACTTTTCCTTAAAGAATTTGGATACTGTTCCATTTGATGTATATACGTTTAGTATTAATATTATTTCATTGTCTAGTTCCTTTTAGCATGATCTAGTTTCCCTGCTTATCTCTTTTAATTAAGTCCATTTTTGCTTTTGCTTTCTCTGAGATAATGATTGCAACCTCTGCCTTTTTTTTTACTTCAGCTGAAATATAATAGATTCAGCTCCAGCTCCTTCTTTTAACTCTGTGTGTGTGTGTGTGTGTATGTGTGTGGGTGTGTCTGTGTCTATGTCTGTGTGTCTGTGTGTGTTAGCATTTCAAGTATGTTTCTTGTAAACAACATATTGTTGTGTTCTGGCTTCTAATCCATTCTGCTCTCCACTTATTTTATGGGTGAGTTCATTCCATTCACATTCACAGTTATGATTACTAACCGTGCATTTTCCTCCATCCTATTTTCTTCTTTTTATCTTCTCTCTCTCTCTCTTTTTCCTGCCCCTCCTTTAAATTCTGTTTTGCTTCTGACCACTGTCTTCTTTTATCTGTCCTTTTATCTCCTCCTTTTTTCCCTCTTCAAAACAATCTAGATGTGAGTAAGATTCACACATTGCCCACCCACCACCCTGCCATTTTTTTTCTCCACTGTAAAAGCTCTTTCTTACAAGCCTCTTTTATGTGAGAAAAAATTCGCCATTCTTCTTCTCCCTTCCATCTTCTTCCAGGGCATCTCTTTTTCTCACCTATCCACTTTTTTTAATATCATACCAACATAACTGACTCATTCCTGCACCCTCTTTTTATGTAGAGTCCTTCTAACTGCCCCAATAAAGATAAAGTTCTTAGAAATTATATGTGTCATCTTTCTATATAGAAAGGAAAAAGTTTAACCTTATTGAGTTCCTTCAGATTTCTCTTTCATGTTTACCTTTTAATGCTTCTCTTGAGTCTTTTATTTGAGAGTCAAATTTTCTATTAAGCTCTGGTCTTTTCATCAGGAATGCTTAAAGTCCTTTATTTCATTAAATATCCATTATTGTCTCAAACAATTATACTCACTTTTGCCAAGTGGATTATTCTTAGTTGTAATGCCAGGTCTTTTGCCTTCCAGAACATCATATTCTAAGCACTCTTCTCCTTTAATGTGATAGCTTCTAAGCATTGTGTGATTCTGATTGTGGCTCCACAGTATTTGAATGGTTTCTGTCTGGCTGGTTGAAGTATTTTCTCTTTGACCTGGGAGCTCTAGGATTTGGCTATAATATTCCTGGGAGTTTTATTTTGGGATCTTTTTCAGGAGGTAATCAGTGTATCTTTCAATTTCTATTTTAGCCTCTAATCCTAGGATTAGAGTAGTTTTCCTTGATAATTTCTTAAAATATGATGTCTGGGCTCTTTCTTTGATTGTGGTTTTCAGGTACTCTAATAACTTTTAAATTATCTTTCCTTAATCTATTTTCCGGGTCAGTTATTTTTCCTATGAAATAATTCATATTTTCTTCTATTTTTTTCCATTGTTTTGACTTTGTTTTGTTTTTTTCTTGATATCTGGTAGAGTCATCAGCATCTTCTTGCTCAAGTCTAGTTTTTAAGGAATTATTGTCTTCAGCAACCTTTTCTACCTCTTTTTCCTTTTGGCCAATTCTACTTTTTTTAAAATTTAATTTATTTATTTAACATATTTAGTTTTCAGCACTGGTTTTCACAAGAGTTTGAATTACAAATTTTCTCCCCATTTCTACCCTCCCCCCGCCACTCCAAGATGGCGTATATTCTGGTTGCCCTGTTCCCCAGTCAGCCCTCCCTTCTGTCACCCCACTCCCCTCCCATCCCCTTTTCCCTTCCCCTCTTGTAGGGCAAGCTAAATTTCTACTCCCCATTGCCTGTGTATCTTATTTGCTAGTTGCATGCAAAAAAACTTTTTTTTTTGTTTTTGAATGTCTCTTTTTAAAAACTTTGAGTTCCAAATTCTCCCCCCTCCTCCCTTCCCACCCGCCCTACCTAAGAAGTCAAGCAATTCAACATAGGCCACATGTGTATCATTATGTATAACCCTTCCACAATACTCATGTTGTGAAAGACTAACTATATTTTGCTCCTTCCCAACCCATCCCCCTTTATTGAATTTTCTCCCTTGACCCTGTCCCTTTTTGAAAGTGTTTGTTTTTGATTACCTTCACCCCCATCTGCCCTCCCCTCCATCATGCCCCCCTTTTTTATCTTCTTCCCTCTTCTTTCCTGTGGGGTAAGATGCCCAAATGGATATGTATGGTATTCCCTCCTCATGGCCAATTCTACTTTTTAAGGTGTTATTTTCTTCAGCATTCTTTGCTCTTCTTTTACCAAACTGTTAAATGTTGTGGTTGATTTTTTTTTCCCAAAATTTTCTGCCTTCACTTTCATTTCTTTGCCTAATTTTCCCTCTACTAGTCTTATTTGATTTTGAGTTCATTCAGGAATTCTTGTTGGGCTTGTGTCCAATTCACATTTTTCTTTGAGATTTTGCTTGTAATTGTTTTGGCTTCATTGACTTTTTCTGAGTTTGTCTTGATCTTCCCTGTCCCCATACAAGATTTTATGGTCAGGTTCTTTTTTTGTGGTTTATTTTTCCACCCTATTTCTTAATTTTGAATTGCACTGTTTCAAGGGGTATCATCTTAAGCTTCAGGCTTTTTTGCACTCCTGTTTTCATAATGATCTGGGGAAGTTTCTGGTGCTTCCAAGGTGATGTGATCTGTCAAAAGGTGTGGTCACCACTGTCCTGGCCTGCACTCTTGTCCTTACCCAGGAAAGGGCCATGATCCCTTGGGATTGCAATCAAAATTGCTCCTCAAGGTTCCTGATCACTTGGAACCAGAAGTGATAATGCCCCTTAGGGTATCTGCTCCTTCTTGACCAAAACTGCTCTTCTTCATCTTTGAGTTTTGACGTAGAAGTGGGTATAAGTAGTGGAGTTTCCAAAGTATCTTGTCCAGCATCTAGTACTAACACAAGGGTCCCCTGTAATTTCTTTCTGACCAGTTGCCAAGTTCCCTTACTACCCACCATGGGTGTTTCATCCATGTGGGCTCCAGGCCAACCTCCTTCTCTGTGTCACAGATCTCTCTTTCTCATTTAAGTTGTCTTGGCCTGGAAGAATGTCTCACTCTAACCTTTTATTGGCTCTACCTCTCCAGAATTTTATCTAAGGCATTATTTTGGAGATATTTGGAAGAGAACGTTGAAGGACCTCAGTTGAGTGCTTTCTCTACTCTGCCATCTTGGGTCTGCCCATGGAAGTCCCGCTCCCTTACTTGCTTATGACACAAACATGTTCCACATGAAGCTTTTCCTGATCCCTCCAACATCTAGTAACCTTCCCTAACTCCCTCAGATTTATCTTGTATTTGAGCTATTAAAGCTTAGAACTATAGTGACTTTTGGGAAACCCAGAATTTATATGTCTACATGTTTCTCCATTAATAAAATGTAACTTCCTTAAAAAGAGGAATTATTTCATGTTTTCATCTTTTTATCCCCAGAATACAGTCTACACAGTTCGTGTATAATAAATGCTCGTTCCTTGCTTGATTAAAATCTTAGTTTTCTCTACAGCATCACACACACACACACACACACACACACATGCATGCACACACGCACGCACACACGAACACACACACACACCTCTTGTGCCAGTTTGGTAACCCTGTCCAAAAGGTCATATGGTTAGTCTAGAAGGACCTTCTCTTGATAAAAACCATCCATGCTGGCTGGATCTTTGAGACCTCCCTTTATTTTTCTATATGTTCAACTAACCATCTCTTTAACAATACATACTAGAATTTTGCCAGAAATCACTCATGTTCACTAACATAGTTTACAACTTTCAGTCTCTTTACCTTTCTTGAAAATGGGGACAGTTGCCCTTTTCCAGTGCTGTGGTACTTCTCCTACTCTCCAGGATCTTCCATAAACCACATGGCACTTTAGCAATCACATTCACTAATTCTTTCCATATCCAAAAGGGTAGTTCACTCAGACCAAGTGGCTTAAATTAATTAAGAGCATTTAAGTATTTTCTATCCACTTATTAACCTTGAATATTAACTCTCAATTAATCATTTTTGTTCCATACTTTCCAATCCAGAGGTCATTCTCCTATGAAACAGAAACAGAATGAGAAGCAAACAACTTTGGTTTCTGTCTAGTGGAAGTTATCATTATCCCACCCTGAGCAAATGTTCTGTCTCTCCTTTGATCCTCCTCTTTCCCCAACATAGCTAAAACAGCATACCCTAGATGTTGCTCTTATCTTTCCCCACCGACTTCAGCTCATTCTGAGTTCCAACATTCCTACCACTCTTAAAGCACAATGATGTCCTTTTGTGTGGGTTTCTTGTTGCCTGGCCTTCTGTCTATATTCTGTATGTATCTTTGAAAAATCTTTTAAGAGTTGGTTGGTGAGTTGTATGCATATCCAAATGAGCCTCTTCAGACAGCTGTTTGTCCTCATCACAACTGTTTCCTTTGTGTCTTCATAATTTTATTCAATTTCCATCACTCCTTATATGATCTCTCTTTTAGGAATTTTGGTTCATGAGAGGCCAGCTATCCTTTTTTCATACCTTAAAGTGGCATATAAGTACTATATATGTTACATAGTATATATATATATATATATATATATATATATATATGTATGTATGTATGTATATATATACATATATATATATATAATTTGTTTTGCTACTATTTATATTATATATAGCGTATATATTGTAATTGATATCATGTTGCATATTATATATAGCGTTTTAAGGTTCGCAAAGCACTATACAAATATTATCTCATTATCTCCTCACAACAACCCTGGAACATTTGGTGCTACTGATGTTGCCATGTAAGTTGTAACGCTCCTCCAGTACTGTGCTTGTAAACTTGATTTATTTAACCCCAGTGTAGGATTTTACATTTATCCCTATTAAAATCCATCTTATATTTAGCTCATCATTCTAGCCTGTTCAGATCTTACTGGATCCTGATTCTGTCATCCAACATTAGCCATCTCTGCCAGCTTTGTCTTCTACAAATTTGCAAAGCATGCCATCAATGTTCTCATCTAAACCTTTAACTAAAATGCTGAATAGCCAAAGGCAATGGAAACAATCTTAGGCCCTCCACTAGTGACCTTCCATTACAATAACCTCAACTCCTTAGGGAGAGATACCTCTTGGAGTACCATCATTCAGCAAGTTCAATCTCGATGAGAGATACACTGGAATGAGAGCTAACTGGATTTGGTGGAGCCAGAAAACATTGAATCAAATCTCAACTTGGCCACTTAACCATGACAACAGTGAATTCCCTTCAATTGTCCAAGCTTCAGTTTCTTTCTCTTTCAAAATAGAAGCCCCAGGTGTGGTGGTACATGCCAATATTGTGGCTGGAGGATAGCTGGAGTTCAGAGGTTCTGAGCTGCATTAGGGCTAAAGCCAGTCAGGGCTCTACACTGTTTGACTCTAATCTATTGAGCCCCTGGCAGCTGAGGGCTGAAGGGCTATGGAAACTGGGGGAAAATGGCCCAGGGTGGAAAAATGGAGCAGATTAAAGCTTCCATGCTGATCAATATTGGTATTTAAAAAATAAAATAAAATGAGAGAAATAACATTGGGTTATGGTGAGGAAAAGTGCTATATGTGCCTTAAATCACCATATAACCATATAAGTGATTCATCATATTTGCTGGGGATGGGTATCAAGTTCATTGCTCTATGATCTGAAAGAATTAACCTTCTTCACCTTTCTGAAGAGTAGGGCAACATTGGCTCACCTTCCATTTTCCACTATTTGTGGGCAACAAGTTAGTTCCCCCATATGTAAGCTATGTATGGATTGGATCGGTTGAGACTTAACGATTTTGCATACCTGGTGACAGGCTTAAGGAATGGTTGCCCCACATGTAGCACTATCATCTTTTTGGGGGAAGGGGGCCTGTTTTGCCCAGGCATGGATTCCTTTTATTTTTCCTTGTTGAATGTAATTTTCTTTTATTCAATTAAAAAATCTATTTCCTCTCCCTCCCATTGCCCCCTCCCAACATTGGAAAAGAAAGAATAAAAAGCAAAACAAATATGCGTAGTTGAGCAAGACAAATTCCTGCATTGTTCATGGCTAAAAATATGTCACAATCTGCACCTTGAATCTAATCCCTCACCTCTTTGTAGGGAGGTAGTCCTTTGGCTCTCTTTTGCCTCAAAGGCTTATCTCAGTTCTAGCATGTGTGTGTGTATGTGTGTATGTGTGTATACATATATTTGTGTGTCCATTTATATGTGTGTACATATATGCACATACATACCTAAGTAGTCTGTTTATCTCCTACTCTGCCCCTGATCATTTTGGAGACCCCCTTTTTATTGCGTGGGGCAATATTCTAAGGTCATTCTGGGCTTTATCTCTGCTGAGGCTCTTCTTATGGGATCATGCCACTTTTGTTCTGTGTTTCCTTAGTTATATGCCCTTTTATGCTCTTTTAAAATCTGCATCCATCTCCTCAGACACTTTCACTTTGTATTCCTTATGGGGATCATTCATGGTTATATCATCAGAATTTTGGTTTTCAGAACCTTATGTCCCTCAAGTCAACTTTTTTTCTGGAGGTAACTGGGGTTAAGTGATTTGCCCAGAGTCACACAGCTAGCGTCTGAGGCCAAATTTGAGCTCAGATCCTCCTGACTCCAGGGCCAGTGCTCTATCCACTGCACCACCTACCTGCCCTGAGCCAACTTTGTTTTCAAAATCTTAGACTATTGGATCATACATCTCTTTTCTCTACACTTTTAAAAGCCTACTCAAAAAATCTGTATCTTCTATGCTTTAGGTCTACAAACTCCACTGAAGACCCAGGGCCACTGGCTCCAACCTCTCTTTCCAACCTTATTTCGTATTACTCCCCTTCAAACACTCACCATTCTGGCCAAACTAGCCTGCTGACCCTTCCCCACACTCAGCATCCCTCAGCCCGTCTCTGGGCCTTCACAGATTGCCTTGAATTTATTTATCTCTCCATATGCTTCTTCCATCCCCTCAGTAGAATATAAGTCCTCTGCTGAGGGTGCTGGAGAGCAGGGGCTGTGCTGTTTTTGTCTTGGTATACTGTGCGACTTACATGGTACCTTGTGCATGTTAGGTGTGTAATTGCTCTTCTAAAATCAGCTGTATACATCACACTTTTCCCAGGCAATTTCATTCTGGGGTATTCTAGACAAATGGGTCACAACATAGGTTTCTTGTCTTTTTCTCATAACTACTCTACCACTTGCCAGAAAACTGTAATCTAAGGTAACTTAAGAGCTGAGGTACCGAGAAGAGCGCGTAAAGCACTGAGTAGAAGTAGAAATGTGAAGTGTGCTTTTCTCTGATTAAATAGTGGAGTCAGGGATCTGACTTTGACTGTCATTGCTGAGAATATGTTTGGCAACTCACACCTGGGCCCTTATAAAGAGACAACACAGATGATATCAGAAGCTTTAGGCTTGGTCCTCATAAAACCACTTCTGCAAACTGAGGGAGCACCACTAACACGTGCCATCTGGCTTCTTTTGGAAATTGGAAATTTAAAATTATTTTTGCAGTTTCTTTTCCCTTCACACCAACACCCCCACCCACTTCAACCCACCAATACACACAAACACTGCAGTCGCCAGTGATCTGAAGAAATATCGCGATGTATTCAAGAGTTCTCAGAGCAAAATTAACTTTGGTTTAATTTCATTTTAAAAATAGATACATGGCATATGGTATTTTGAGATAGGAGTGGGGGTGAAATCAACAGATGATAGGGATACTGCATCTCCTGAAAGAATGGGAATCCCAGTTTAGCAGATGTAAGAGAAGATAGTATAGTATCTGGTTTTGCCCCCACAGAAGCTATCCATATAGCTGAGTTAACACTTATTTGTCAATGGCCATCCTGGCATCAGGGAAACTAGAAAGGCCAAACCAGTTGAACCAGTTCAAGCTTATCATGTCAGTTCAAGGGTCTGGTCTTGGTCAAGGGTCCAGGTCTACTGATTTGCGTAATTTGCATATGTTAAAGAGGGAAGGTAGGGGAAATAAAGAATGTAGTTTAATCCTAACTCAGACAAAGAAGACAGAACTAATTAACTTCACTTCTGCTTCTGTATTCTTATTATCCTACCTATATAAACTGTATAACCTAAGAAAACTTTGTAAAAAGTAAAAGAATGTAAACTAACCATAATTCAAACAGGAGTGGAGGTGATGTTTACCCCCCACTCCTGCTGTTGTATCAGTGTGAGTGTTCCTAGTGAGCACAGCACCCGCTCTCTCTCGAAGTGTAATAAATACCTTCCTCTGCCCACTCTGATCCTGAGTTCTTTGCATGAGAATGGGCTAATCACATACATCTTCCTAAGGTTATGCTACCAGGAAAGCAATGAGCTGCAGAAGCACATCTCAGACTAACTTCCTGACCCTGCCTTGGGGACTGCTGTGATCCCCACTACAGTGTTAAGAGAGCTACCACTTGGGATTTCCCTGGGGAACCCTGTGGTCTGCACAGCCTTCTTAAGGGGCCATCACTTGGATCTTCCTTAGGGTGTGACCCTAGGAAGCCCTGTGATCCCCACAGATAAAGTGGGGCTACCACTTGGTCTTCTTCTGGGAGTCCTGTGGTCTGCACAGCCTTCTTTAGGGGTTATCATGTGGTTCTTTCTCAGGGTCCAAGCCTAGGAAGTCCTATGATTCCCACTACCATTCTAAGGGGCCATCACTTGGGTCCTCCTTAGGGTCGGATCCTAGGAAGCCCTGTGATCCCCACAGATAAAAGGGGGCTACCACTTGACTTCCTCTGGGAGTCCCGTGGTCTGCACAGCCTTCTTTAGGGATTATCACGGGGTTCTTCCTCAGGACTTTGGCCCTGCCTAAGCAGTCCAATGATCCCCAAAACCACATTCTTCATAGCAGAGAAAGGGATTGAGGAGGTCAAGAAGAACATTAGCATCTTCTCTGGGTTCTTCCATCTGCTAGTTGAGAAGGGCAGTAGGTGCTGGCTGCTCTCTGCATATTCATTGCAAGCTCTCTTTTGGAAGCAGTTGGGACTCCAGGCAGAGACACAGGTGAGGAGAGGATACAAACTTATATGAGGGGAAGAGATCGGTTGGAATTTAGTCTTCACCAATAGGAAATAGGTCACTCAGAGCATCTTTCCCAATTCCACCCTGTGTGTAGTTACTGGACACTAAACGCTTAAGAGAAAAATGAAAGAGCTCAGAGAGAGTTAGGTCCAACTGTTCATTCATTCATTCAATAAATATTTATAAAGAGCCTTCTATGTGCCAGGCACTGTGTTAAGCACTGATGATACAAAAAGGAGCAAAAGAAAGTCCCTGCCCTCAAGGAGCTTACTATCTAAAGGAGGGAGACAAGATGCAAACAAATACACACAAAGCAAGCTATATATAGAATAAATAGGAAATAATTAACAGAATGAAGACACTGGAATTAAGAGGGGACAGAGAAGGCTTCCGGTAGAAGGTGAGATTTTAGTTGGGACTTAAAGGAAGCCAGGGAGGGCAGTAGTTGGAGTGAAAGAGGAAGAATGTTCTGGGCATGGAGACAGCCAGACAAAATGCCACAGCTGAGAGATGCAGTTTTTTGTCGATGAAACAGTCAGGAGGCCAGTGCCACTAGACTGGAGTTTGTGTTGGGGAAGAAGATTGGAATGGTAGGGGCTAGGTTATGAAGGGCTTTGAATGCCAAACAGAGCATTTAGGAATTTGATTCTGAAGAGAGTTTATTAAGTAGCAAGGGTGACACGACCAAAACTGTGCTCTAGGAAAATCCCTTTCATGGTTCAATGGAGTAAGGATTGGAGCAGGGAGAGACTTGAGGTGGGCAGACCCACCAGCAGCTACAGCAGCAATCAAGCGCCTGTACCAGGGTAGCGGGGTATCAGAGGAGAGAAGGAGGCGAATTCCAGAGATGCTGCAAAGGGGAAATTGACAGACCATGGCAATAGCTTTTGGTGTCACGCGCATGCTTAAAACACTAAAAAAAAGTTATTATTAGTATTGGAATATTATATATATGTATATATAATATAGTATTGGAAATTTATGTATACATATACATATATACATACATACATACATACATACACATATATATATATACACACACACATATATATATATACCTCCTTTCAACTACTCAGGTAGGGTAGTCAGCCATAGGAAGATCATTTAGTCCAACCCACTCATTTTACAGAGAAAAGAAAGTAAGGCCCAATAGAGGAAGTGATTTGCCCTGTGTCCCATGGTTAGTTCTGGCAGAACCAAGCCTCAGACTCAGACACCCATGCTTTTTGCATAGGGCCAGCCTGCTTCTGGCTCTCTGGACTCTCTCCCTCTTGCCTCTCTTCACCCTGAAGCAAGAGCTTTCCCTAGAAGGGCTACCAGGGGTGGGGAACCTGCGGCCTCGAGGCCACTTCTGTTCAGTCAAAGGGCTCCACTTGAGGACCTAGAGGGCCACATGTGGCCTCGGGGCTGCAGGTTCCCCACCCCTGGCACTGGGCAATTTCTGCCCTAGGCCCTAATTTACAGATCATTCAGAGATGTCACACAAGGTTGTGTGTGTGTGTGCTTGTGTATGTGTGTGTGTCTCAAAATCACAATCTGAACCCAAGCTCTTTGACTACCAAGCCCACCTTTTCATGGAACACACTACTCCCCACTTCTAAGCACTTCTAGAGCCCAAGCTGGACTCTGTGCAGTAATTCTGCATACATCGGAGTCTCAGAAACAGAGGGCATACAAAAAGGAGGGGAGGGGAGGATTTTAATCACCTCAAATTGAGCAAATGCCCCTGTGAGATCTTCTTTCGACTGCTTAGGGTTTTTAAAGAATAGTCAAAGCCGAGAGAGATGGATGGACGTGCGGCGGAAGGAGGAATGGCCAGCCAGCCAGATGGAGGGCCTGATGGGCAGAAGGAACCACCAAGACCCCCTTCTCCCCCGTTTCCCCTGCAGGCTCGCTCGCCCCCACCGCCTCTGTCTCCTGGTTCTATCGGCGTGCCCCCTTCGCCAGGGCCATCGGAACAAGGTGCCCGCCAGCTCCTGCTGGACGAGTGGGGAACGCCCGGAGTGGAACTTAACCTGCCGGAGGGCCTCAGCTGGAAGCTTCTCTACCTGCGGAGACCACTCTACCGCAACTTGCTGCGGTCGCCGAACCCCGAGGGCATCAACATCTATGAACCACCACCCCCCTGTGGCCCTGCTCGGCCCCTGTAGACTCTGGGTAACTTTCGTGGATGGCAAATCAGCACTGAGAAACTGCTCCCCAACTTCAGCTGGACCGTGAAGCAACAGTGTATGGACCTTTTGGCTGAAGGCCTGTGGGAGGAGCTGCTAGATGATGAGCAGCCGGCCATCACTGTCATGGACTGGTTTGAGGACGGCTGCCTGGATGTGTGTGTATATGAGCTCCACGTCTGGCTCCTGGCTGCTGACAGACGGACTGTCCTCCGGCAGTACCATGCCGCTCCCCAACCCTCTCCATGGGGCCCAGGTGGACGCTGGTGCCAGGTGTCTCATGTATTCAAACACTATGGCCCAGCAGTCCGATTCATTCATTTCCTGCACAAGGTGAAGAACCGTCTGGGCTTTGATGGGTTCCAGAGAACCCGGGTGACCGACTCTTCAGTGTCCCTGCAGCTACAGAATTAACCTGTCATCCCCACCCCCCCCATCTCTGCCCAGTGACCCTATCCATCACGCATATATACAAGGAACGTTCTGGTGACCTCCCCATCATTTTCCTGGAAGGACCTCTCTTTTTTGTTTTAGTCAGGACATGTGATATCATCGGGGTAGGGAACTCCTCTTATGGACACTCCCTCTTCCTATGTTGCCAGACATATTTTCTTGGAATTTTCTGAGTCGCTGAAAGATTGACTTACCTGGGGTCATACAGCCAATATGTATCAAAGCTAGAACCTGACTCCAAGACTGGCCCTCTACCCACTGGGCCACGCTTCCTTAGCTCCTGCCTCTTCCCTGCAGGATACCTCCTCTCCCCACAAGTATATTGCTGAGCACCCTCATCTTAGCCCAGATATTTTCCCAGGAAACCAATAACAATCCATCTCAAATATCTCCCAAGAAGGGACTTCTCATCTCCCCCTAAAATCTCTAGGAATCACTCCTCCTCTCTAGGGATTTATCTCTCCCAAACATGGCCTGGGAGTTCCAGAATATCTTCCCAAATATACCCTGGGGATCCTGCCTTTTCTGCCCCCCCAGAAGCCATCTTCTCTAAAAAAAGATCCCCACATGGTCCCCCAATTCTAAGGAATCCTTTATTTTCCAAAAAGAAATCCATAGAGGGTCATCTCATCTCCCCCAAATGTCTCTTGACAGTGACCTGTTCATTGTTCTAATATCTCTGTCTTGGGTATTCTCATCTCCTGAAAATCCCTCCAGAGATTTATTTCCCCTAAACAACTCACTGGGAACCCTTCATTACCTCTCAAAATCATTGTCTTAAATGTCATCTTAGGAACCCCTAATATCTCCCTAAATATCCCTCACATCCCAAATATGGCCCCCAGATATGACCCCATATTTCCTCAATATTCTTCAAGGACCCTTCATCCTCACCCCAATATATCCCCTAGGGACACTAATTCCTTCCCCAGAGATCTCCCTGGGCTATGTTTTGTGAAATATTCTCAATGTTTTTCCCATGGAGCTTTTGGGGTACCCCTTGAGACTCCCCAATGCCTCTCCTTATCACCTATCCCTATAAAACGCCTGTGTTAAAAAAAGAAGAATAGTCAAAGCCAACTTTGCTAGTAAACCACATTAATCAGTCATCTTCATGCTGTAAATTGAGAAACATGTGGAAGGCCCATTTACCCCAAAATCTTTTCCATATTGGCCTACTAGAAATTAATTCCATTTCTAAAAAGGTCCTATTACCATATAAATACTTATGAGAGTATTTAAACCTTCATCTTTTAAAACCTTGATGAGGAAATGTGTTGACATGGTTTTGCCTACTAGTACTAGAGAGCATGGGAAGATTCAAAGATCACTTGACAGGTATTATCTCACATCAACTCTGAGGCTGAGAGTGGGTAAGTGACTTGCCCAGGCTCACACAGCTAGGAAATGTCCACCCCTAGGAATCAGCTGAGGTCTTCCTGGCCTGAGGTCCAGCTTCTAGCCTCTGGGCCACCTAGCTGCAGGCAAACAGCTCATAGAGATATTGAAAAGGCTTTTTCTGGGTCCAGGTCCCACCACCCCATCACCACCACCCCATCAGTTCCTTCCTTCTAGAATGAATGAAAAACCATTTCTTAAATGCTTACCTATTTGCCCAGCACTGAGGATACAAATGAATGCAAGATCATCCATCTTCTCTGTAAGAAATGGGAGTTTTGTTTGCACTGAATTGAAGGCGTACCTTTCCCCCTCCCCCACACCAGCTTTAGCAGAAACCAGGCCTCAGGTCAGTCAGGTGAAAGGTCAGAGGCTTGTATACATGCTTAAAGGAGCCATTTGAGGAGGGCATGATGTAGGCAATCAGGGAGGTTGTATCTGGCCAATGAAGAGCCTGGCAGGAGATTCAAGGTGAGGGTCTATTAAAGGACTGGCATCCATCTGAGTCCTTTGTCCTTTCTCCTGTACTCTGTTCAGGAGAGGTATCCATTTATTCAGGGGTTATAAATGTAAACTATAATTAAAATGTTCCTGACTTCCCAACAAGTCTTGCTTATTCCTAGAAAATGTGAGTATGTTTCTAACAGTTTCTAACAGGATCAACATAGCATCAGAAGAAAGAGGTATTTCACGCAGAGAATGGGTTGCACCCCCACTCTTTTGCAGTGGGCCCTAGTATCTGCAGGTGAAAATTTCCTTCTTCAGACTGCTAATTTCCTGGGAGTATTTTTCTAGAATTCTTGGGAATCCAGGAACATGAGTAAAGGGGGAAAAGGGAAAGAAAATGGCCACAGACAGTGCAACTCAGGTGCCTGAGCAAGGTGGGGGAGTCCTGCTTTGTTGTGTCTGGATTCACTCCAAGTGGAGAAATAAGATTTGCTTGGAATGGGGAAAAGAGCTCTTAAAATATTTGACCTAGGTGGGAAGAATGGATTTCTCCTAGTGCTTTTCAAAGCACTGGTGGGTTGACCCAGGGAGACCTTAATCTGCAGGGAGAAAGGCAGGCAGCCAAGCATCCTTCCCAGTCTCTGAGATAAGGGAAATTCTGCTCTACACCCTGGAGCAAGCTCTCAAGAAATCCCGAACAAAAAACAGGGAGTCCCTGTGAGGATTGGCTCTGTCGAGTTTGTGGGGTTGAGGGAGGACAAGAAAACATAAAGGAACTGATAAGGAATCAGGAGGAGAGGGCTGATAAAAATAAGAAAGCTGGGAGCTCTGAATTAAGGTCTCATTATGTTCTAAAGGTTAAAAAAAATCTGTGTGTTTGCATTAACTCAGTGTACCTAACAACAAGCAAAATGTTTTAAAAACTGTAGAAGTAAAGGGAATCTTCTGTATGATGGGGTGATAGCCTTGGGGATACATTGGTCTGTTTAGAGTGTGATTAAATTATTAGTCATTTAACTCTTTAAGTTTTAAGGTAAAAAGCAGTGGGAGAAGAAGCCTGGTGAGTATAATATTTTTATTATTTACTTGAAATGTTTGAGGTAGTTTGGGTTGAGATTCGGGAAGAAATATTGAAATTGGAGATACGGAGAGTAAAATGTTTCAGTAAAGATTGGGAAAGAAAGAGAGATAGAAGCTAGAGATAAAGAGATTTGGGTGGGGGTTGTAGAATGGTGGCTTGAGACAACCTGGCATTGAGTCCATGTGCTGCTCTTAGCTGCCAAGTGCTCCTGGCCACCCCCTTCCCCCACCCTCCACATTGAAAGACTGTGGGGAGCTGAAGCTAAAAGAAACTTCTAGCCTGACAGGAAAATAAGGCTGATTACTAAAACCTTAATGATCCAAGCTTTTATATAATAGCTAGGGATAAGAAATTCGGTTGGCTCCCTGAAAATGAGCATATCTAAAAGGCAGGCTCCTTAGTTCTCAAAAGGGGCTGCCAGGCCCAAATGTAATCCACCTAGGGAGGAGTCTTTAGCTACTGAAAGTGATTTTCCCCTCCACTTTAATCTGAGGCAGCAGGATGAAGGGGAAACTGAAAAATATTTTAGCTTGGCATAAAGAATGAATAGGGGAGTTGTGAACCCACGTGCTCTTAAGGACCACTCTCTCCTTATCTTTCTTAAGAGTCCAAACATTTTTTTTGGAAAAGAAGTGACCCCATCCTCCCTCAAAATCCTTAGAATCCTTAGGCATTTTGTTATTTGTCAGTATGAATAAGATGAGGCTTGGAGAAAGCAGGGTGCCAAATTCAAATCTGGATAGTTTATAAAAGGAAGTAATTAATTATATGAAATTAAAAAAAATTTTTCTCTAAGTTCATTCATGGCCAGGCAAATATTCCCAATACCTGGGCCAGAGGTAACAGTTGGCTAGGAGGAGCTGTACGGTGCTAAATAAATAAATGTATTTAAGGTATTAATGTATTAAGATATGTTATATATGCATTTATACATATTAATGTATTCATATATAAATACCAGAAGTAATAGGATCAATAATTTCTATATGTGATAATCTGAAAATGTAATTGAAGTCATCTTATTTCTAAATTGTATTTTTAGAGTGCTCTTGGGCTGTAAAATTTGAGAGACCCTTGTGAGTTCTAAATTTTGCTTTATATACATATATAGGAATTGATCTTTTGAAAAGGGTGTGGAAAAAATAATGTAATAGTTTGAAATTCACCTACTTAGCTGGGTAATTTCAAGTTTTAAATACATTAAAATGTTTAAAGCATTAAATTTGTATGGTTTAAAGATGCATTTGTATGGTTTAAATGTTCAGAATTCTGAAAAGTGATGAAGAGGTCAAAACTGTTATTGTTCAGTTGAAATGGTTTTGCTAATTCAAACTCTTGTGAAAATCAATGCTGAAAACTAAATATGTTAAATAAATAAATTTAAAATAAAAAAATGGTTTTGCTATCATTTAATAGCATTTGTAAGATTATTGATTAATACTTTGTGAGAATCTCCTGTTGTAATTGTTACGTACAAGAGGTTTTGTGAATAGAAAACTTGGAAACTTTGTGATATCTAGGAATTATATAATAACAAAGAATTGAGTTGTTATAATACGTTGGGAATTTATGAAAAAGCAATTTTTCTTATAATCTAGATGTTGTTAGATTAAGAGTTGTACTTAATCAAGAAATTGAGGCTGTTAACTAAAACAAGGATTTTGGACTTAAAATTCTTGAATTTTATGGATGGGCCCAGGGATAGAAGATAAGGCAGAGACAGGAAATTCTAAAGGAGCTAAAGTTTAAAAAGTGGGGACTGTGTTGAAGGGCCAGTCTCTTTCCCCACTTCCCCTCCTCTCCTTTGGTCTAGATAAGAAGGAAAGCTTGATCTATCCCCACCTGTAGAAGGGAAGGAAGGGGGAGGGGCAGCAGTTACTAGGATTTAAGTTGTACTGAAAGAGGGACAACAGAAGAGGTTAGAAGCCAGCCCCACCCCTTCCAAACCTGGCTTTTGAAAGTCAGCAGAACTGATTTAAGATAAGATTAAGTTTTGAGATGTGGGTCTTAAGGATAAAGTTTTTATTAGTGAAACTTGCCATGTGATGTAAAAGAACCCACTCTCAGGGGGAGATGATATGATGCTGCTATCTTTTTTATGGCAGATCTCCGTAATCAAAATAAATAGTGATAAAGGAAAAAGTATATGCCTACAGATGTAAAGGGGTTTTATGGGGAGAGATGGAATATTTGATTAATGTAAATATGTGAAGTCTCGCTGTTTTTAATCAAATGACTGGCTACATTGGTACTCTTGTATAGTCATATGGAAGATAACATTCTTTCTAAATATTAATGGCAATAATTGGACAAAGGGAAAAAAAGTGCATGAAATAAAGATACAAATGTAAGGTTGAATCATTATACCATAGATTAAGGCTGGGATTTAAAGTTACTTTGTATCTATGTGGAATAATAAGGTGCTTAAATGTTTTAAAGTGATATAAGAGTAATTTGGTATTAATACAAATGGTGTAATTAATTGCTGGAATTAAATCAGAGACATTTCCAGTTTGGGGATGATAATCATTTACTATCAATTTAGTAACTTCAATAAGGGCCAGAGCCTGAATTAATAATTAACTAGAAGAAGAGCCTGAACCTAAGCTTCTTTGTTCTCTGAGCTTACTCAAAGAATGCCTCTTCCTATGTCAACAAGGCCAGATCGGGCTGACTTAAGAACATTCTTTCCTCTGGCAATTAAGGATGAGACCCTTAATCTGAGCTTCTCATTAGCTAGCTTTGGAGATGTTCCTTAAACAATGTGGGATCATAGTCATATCTTAAACTGATTATTGGACTTAATTAAAGACTTAATGGGAGTGTTAACTGACCATTTTTCTGAGTCTAACTCCAGGTGTGAATGTCAAGGAAGTCTGACCCACGATGCCAGCAGCCCTTTTGGGGGAAGGCATGCATGAACTGCAGGTATGATTTCATGGTAAAGTTAAGAGGGTGATTGTTCAGCCTGTGCTGAGGTGGAACCCTCTTGACCTGATGCCTTAACTGAAACCTGGTAACCTTTAAGCCTGGCTCAATGCAGTTTGCAGTTTGACACAACTTCTGCCTGGAGTTGACAGGAAGCTGGGGAAAATATGGTTGCCCTACTCTAAGTCCCTAATTTCTTGCTGTGCCAGCAGTGGCATGAATATACAATGAAGTAATTGACACAAAAAGACAAAGACATGCGGCTAGGCAAGTCATATAGATAAGCTATAGACTGATTTTAATGGAGTTACTGACAGTATTTTATACAGGTTAATTGCTGAGTCATCCAGACTTCAAAGAAGAGTACAATAAAGCATTGGTTAAGTTTGTTTATCTCCTTGTTCCTAGGAGTGAGACACTATTTTTCCTCAAGGCTAACCAAATTGGAACATTTATGTTCTCTCACATATAGATAACCAGACTGAAACATTTCTGTCATCTCCCATGTGGGTAATCAGCTACAAAGGTGGGGATTTCTTTCTTATCCTAAAACTGACCTTGCCGTGAATAGACCCACTCTCAATTAACCCTACCTTGCAGAGGTCTAAGAGGCCTAAACAGGATATAGTTGGCTCCCCACATCCTCCCCCTTTTTATTCTGTAATTTTAAGTGGCTTAAACATAGCATTCATTATCCTAAGGACTCAAGGTAGACAAAAGTTTACTATGACCAAACAAAGAATATAAGGTAGTGTATGGAAAATAGTCAAAAATACATTATGAAATGGGTTAAATTTTTTGAAAATATCAATAATTGTTTTTACTACGCCCTCTGGATCAATACCAGGAAAAGGGGTGTTTCACTATTTCAGCATTCCAATCAATCCCCCCTTTCTCTTTTGTAGACACTTCACCATTATAGATACATGTGAATTCTTCCCATTAACCATCACCCATTTAAGTAAATATGGGAAGGATTGATTGACGCATTGACAAATCAAAGGGGCCAGGCCCCTTTATGAATATAGATACATAGACTCAAAAAGAAATTTAAAAAATGCAATTGTCTCTTTAAGATTCAAAAAGTCTTTTCTTATGCAGCTGTCTGGCAGGGAACCTAGTCAATGAAATCTGGTCCTTGGTATTTGTTCTACCATCTCCAGCACAGCATCTTCTTCTTCTTGTCTTCTTATAGGAATCAGCTTTCTGTCCATTCTCCTACAAGAGTGATCTTAGCACAATTTTAAATTACCACTTCTAATCCTTATAACCCTGATCATTTTTACAAACTCAAAATTTCAACGTTGGCCAATTGTCATATTTAAGAAATTCTCATCAGAAGCCAGTATCTTACACTTGACATACATCCATTATTAATTTCCTCACTAGGAGGATGAGAAGTCACTTAAGGAATTAATAACAGGCTGCAGTACATACATAAATACATTAAATTGTCAATTTTTAACACAATGCATATAGAATCTTAACCTTTTTGTCATGCCATGTTTCTTTGATGGCATTTACAAAGCACACCACAAACCTCTTTTTTTATCACCATTAATTGTAACAAAACTTTAGACGAGCATGATATTAATCAAATAACAAAATAACATTCTCCCATTGCTTAAGAAACATTTACAAAGCTAGCCCTAAGTGGCTTGCATGCATTTCTACCCTTGTTCATGAAACTTTACCAAGTTGGTGAAAAAGTCCTTAAGTAACACTAATTCCAAAGTATTGTAACAAAGTTTCTAGGTTTTGCAGAATTCTTAGATATCACAAAGTTTCTTAGTCAAAAAGGTGTTGTAACAGAATGTCACATTGTTAGCAGTAAGAGACAAATCACAGGAAAAATATTACTACTCTTAGAATCCTTTTTATCTATTGTACATAAACTTGCAATTTCTCAGCAAGCCAAGTTCATTGTTTAGAATTTACATAAATCAAACAAGTTCTTTTCCGGGGCTGATGAACTAGCCCATAAACATGGTTTACAGGGGTCTTGGCAATTTTACAAAATAAGGAGAAGTAACATGGATCTCAGGAAGGGATTAATAGAAAAACTTTGGGCCTGTCTGCTGTCTTTTGCCTTTTCTCTGAGCACACTTATTCAAGGTCGAAGCTTTCTAAAAATCATGCAAAGGATTTTACAAAACTTTTCTTCATAAACTTATTTCCCTTTCTCAGAAACAGCTTACAATTTATCCTGATATTATTATTAATTCCTAAGTATCAAATAGTTCTTAAATTTGATCACCAAACTTTTTCCACATAATTGAAGAGAAAAAAAGAGAAAGCTAAACATAGTTTTGTAAGTACTAGACTTAAACTTAATTAACAATCTCACAAATTTCCTAAATGATAGCAAAACAATTAAAGACAAAATTTGGTAATTTATGATTTTTTTAAATTACAACACTACAAAATATTATGACATGGTCAATTAGAATGATTTAAAAGTTTTCTAACTCAGTACAATTCTTAGACTAACAACATTTAGATTATAAAAGAAATTGCTTTTCTGACAACACAGAGTCTCAAATTTTAAACATACATATTCCTAGTATTTACATTAATGATAATAGTAATGGTCCCAATGAGTAAGTCACAATAATTATGTCACAAACAGTAAATCTCAATAGTTCTGTCACAATCAGTAAATCTCAATAGTATGTCACAATTGGTAAGTCTCAATAGTTATGTCATAGTCAGTAAGTCTCAACGGTTATCTAATATTAGCACAGTAGAAATTTCTTGTGGCTATATAGTTAATAAATTTCTCAATGCCAAATAACAATATGCACCCCTTTTTTAAAATTATTTAAATATACATTTCTAAGTTACATTCACATTTTTCTTGGGAAAGTTTTACAAACAGTTTGGAATCACCTGTTATAATCAGGTTGGTTTAAAATGTGCTGGGCCAGTATTCTAACTACATCTTTCAGCCCAGGTAAAAAGGAAGCCTAAGGAATTTGAATCATTGCTGATAAGGTATAGTCAGTTTCCCCTCCAGGCAGAGGAGTTTGACAATTAATTGAACATTAATAATAATAATTCACAATAACCAATATCTTTACCATAGCTAATATCCATATTAGATTTAATAGAACCTACCCATGAATCTAGCCTGAAAGGTGGGAATTCCTGGTTTTCTAAATGGCAGTTATAAATCATAAGAAGGCAGGGTTATCAGGGCTGAGAAAGTAACTTAACCAGTTTTACACAATTGTTTTCATTTTTTAGTTTCAACAAAATTCAGATTAAAAATTTCTTTTTCTAACACTATTTTTAGCTCACAACATTCACTCAAGTTTTACAATACAGGATAATTTTACTAGAATTTAGAAGTATAATAATAATACCAACAGAACAATTTCAGATGACATTAATTGCATTCCCAAATCATTACCTATATTGGGCTTACCAAGCATAGAGGCTTTTCTTCCCTCCCACAGTTGCAGAGTTTGGCTGTGGACTGGGGGTGGTCGAGCCAGGGATTTGGGAAAGGGGAGAGGGACTAAGGACAGGGGAGTGCTGGGAGTTCAGCATTTGAATTAAAGGTCTGAGGAGTCATTGAGGAGGGTCCCTGAGGAACCTTTGCTTCCTGATAGGGGTTGCTGGGCTTTGGGAAACTTGGAGCAAAAATTCCAGGTTCCAGTGGTGTGAGAGCAAGGATTTGGGGGCTCGACAGGAGAGGTTCCTCTACTTACCTATGTATGGGACAGAATTTTTAAATAATAGGAGAGACATCTTTAAGAGAAACAAAGTAAATTTATTCTACAAACCTTGCAAGATTTGGGCGCACTTCCATAATGGAGGAGGCAAGGTAAAAGGGAACCTGCCTTAATTTATAGTCTTAATGAAAAAGATTTCCACCCACCTCTATCCCTTCTCACCATTGGCTGGGGGGGGGGGGGGGGGCGGGGCTTATAGTCTAGGTGCGAAAACTACACAGAGGACCAAGATTGATCAGGTTCGTTCAGGTTTTTCCCTGTCAGACTCAACTGCCAAGGTGGCGTCTGAAAGCCTAGGAGAGACCCTTCCTGGATCAGAGAACAAATAGCTCGCAGGAAGTTCATTATCTTCTAATATCTGAGAGAGAGGCGGGGGAGGGCATGCCTTCCCAAAATTACAAGGCCAAATCCCAAAACCTCTCCATTAGACATAACCCTGTGAAGTCTTCACAATTATCCATTCCATGCACCTAGAAGTGTGGGTGTCAGGGCCTCCAGGGATCCAGGGCTGTTGTCAGTGGGGTATGAGAGGGCAACAAAGTAGCAAAGAAGTGGACAGGGAGTAGAGCTTTTGTTGCAACATGTATATTAATTTTTGTAGTTTCAATGTTATTATAATTTAATTTACATTGAGACTTTAGGACCTAAATAAGAAAAAGCAGCTAGTAAACAGGGCAATTATTTTGAAAAGGAGCCAACTCTGTATTGTATATTCACAGCCTAATCACTTTTAAACTTTTCAAGTAGCAAACTTAGGAAGATCACAGCAAGCCAGAAATATATATATCTATTGAGATAATTCCAATTCCAAAAAGGATTTTTGTTTCTCAGAAATATAATAAGTAACAGTCTTTTGGGTAAGATATGTTCAGATTGACTCTCATTCTCTGCTTTTATTTCTCTATTTTGGAAGCTTTAAGCCACTTGTTTCAAACTCAAAATACAAATGAGGGTCACTAAATTGCATATAAGTATCTCTGTAGTTGCATAAAAAAACTACTTATTAATTTTATTGATTTACTTAATACCTTTATGCTATTAAATATTTTCCAATTCGATTTATGGGATCATTACATAAAGTTCTTAATTCTAAAAATTGGGAAACCATAATTACAATGCATTGTAGAGGACATTCTAGATTTTTTTTAAAGTTCTTTCTTCAGTTTTTTATTTATACTAGTTTCATGGTGATTCTTATTAACCACACATGAAATAAAACATCTTTGTATATACTTCTGGCATTGAGCTGGAATTCTTAACACCCAAGGAGTCAACAGATAGATTGGAGGGGGATATAGAAAAATATATATCTTTTGTCATTTAAACTGATTTTTCCTCACATTCATAAGTGTATTATTATTTTGAAAAAGGTTTCATATGCTTCACCAGATTATCTATGGTTAACAGAATCTGCTAAAGAAATTTTAGCTGCTCTAACATTTATTGCAGTCCTGAAAAGATCTTAATAGTTCTCATTTTAACTTGAGTAAATTTTACTTCTGTGTTCACTCCTTAAAAACTTTTTGGAAAGTGAAAACCTTGAATCCTCCAGCCAAGGTAAGTGGGACTCTGGAAAACATCCAGTGGCACCTTGTCCCTTCTCCCCCACGCTGGGAAACTCAAAGTGTCTCTTTTTTAGATCTACGCATTTTCCAAATTTGCCTTAATGCAAAATAGTATAATAAATTCTGACTTTATCTTAAACATAAGATTTAAGAGTAACACATTTCATTTAACTCTAAGGGGAAAAGATCCCCATTTTCTTTCTTATCTCTCTTCACATTCCAAATTTGGCCACAATTGGAATGAAGGGAGAAAGAAAGAGCATTTTCTTATTTCAACAACTTTAACAACAAAGAGCTAGATAACATACTCTCTTCACACAGAGACACATAACACAAAACAGATACAGACAGAAAATGACAGGACGCACAAAAAGGATTTCTAGAAATCCGGCATTTTTCTTTTCCTTTTCTACTGTGGTAACTCCCAATTAGCTAGTCTACACCCAGTGGGTTATTGTCATCCATCCCTGGGCTGAGGCTCATAAGATCTCTCCCCAACCCCAATATCATGCTTAATTGTTCTTTGTACCATAGGAACTTTTCCTTCTGGAGTAAGACATATTTTTAAAATGTTCCATATGGAAAAGGCTGACATTGGGAAGTGTTCTGGTCCAACTTCCCTTAATCTCTTACTCATTTGTTTTTTAATAATCTCCCATCTTTCTAAATCAATTGTACCTTCTTGTTTTTGCTCTTCTGTTATACAAAAACCTCTTTCTGTTACAATTTTTCTTAATATTTGCAGATACAGATGCCTATCCTTAAATTGTATCTGTCACGTAGTTAAATTTTCTAAATCTACTTTTCTAACTCTCTAAATCTCAAAAATTTGTACAATCCCCCAGTAAGCCTAGTGGAGTAATCCTCTTACCTCTTATTTGAATATGCTCCAGAACCTGTATTGGTAAGACATTACTTCATCTCTCAAGTCTTCGACTTGTCCCTCTTCCTAGCAACAACCATGCCTGCAGTGGTATGAATATATGATGAAGTAATTGACGCAAAAAGACAAAGACATGGGATAGGTGAGTCATATAATCAAGCTATAGACTGATTTTAGTGGAATTACTGACAGTATTTTATACAGGTTAATTGCTGAGTCATCCAGACTTCAAAGAAGAGCACAATAAAGCATTGGTTAAGTTTTTTATCTCCTTGTTCCTAGGAATGAGACACTATTTTTCCTCAAGGCTAACCAAATTGGAACATTTATGTTCTCTCGCATATAGATAACCAGACTGAAACATTTCTGTCATCTCCCATGTGGGTAATCAGCTACAAAGGCGGGCTTTCTTTGCTAAGTCTTCTTATCCTAAAGCTGGCCTTGCTGTGAATAGACCGATTTTCAATTGACCCTGCCTTGCAGAGGTCTAAGAGGCCTAAACAGGATATAGCTGGCTCCCCACATCTTGCTGGCAAATTTCTATAATCAGAAGGTTTTGTAAGTAAAGTAACAAATCTATGAAAATAATTGATTGTGGAACATCTTAGGTTACTATAGGACTGGAACTAGTGTTCCTGTATAAGTTAGGGTAGTTTATTGGGCCTTGTATAGGGGCTTATATAAGTTAGGGTCCTTTAATTCTTGGTAATGGTATGGAGACAATTAGGTCAAGGGCTTGTGAGAATATATTTTGTTATTTTGTTAATATCAAGCTTGTCTAAAGCTTTGTTACAATTAATAATGTTAAAAGAAGACTGGCTTGTTGTTTATTTTGTAAATGCCATCAAAGAAACATGGCATGACTAAAAGATTAAGATTTTATATGTATTGTGTTAAAAGTTGGTTATTTAATGTGTTTATGTATATACTGGAGCCTGTTGTTAATTTCTTAGTAAAATACCTTCCTCCTGGTGAGGAAATTAATAATGAGTTAATGTAAAGTATAAGAAACTCGGTTCTGATGTAAATTTCTTAAACATGACAATTGGCCAAGGTTCAAATTTTGAATTTGTAAAATGATCAGGGTTATAAGGATTAGAAACGGTAACTTTTGTAGGAGAATGGGAAGAAAGCTGGTTCCTACAAGAAGAATAAGCTGTGGGGATGGCTGAAACAAATACCTAGGACCAGAAGACTTCACTGATGTTGTTCCCTGCCAGACAGTCGTATGGGAAGAGACTTTTGAATCTTAAAGGGACAATTGCATTATCATTTCCTTTTGGCTCTCTTGTATCTGTATTTACAAAGGGGACTGCGCCTTTTAATTTAGCAATGCTGCGATCAACCTTTACCCCATCCCATATTTACTTAAAGGGGAGATGGTTGAGAAAAAAAGAATTCAGATGAGAAAGAGAGTAAGGGAGTATTAAAGATGTGGAAACAAAAATTTAAATAAAAGAAGAGGGGGGAAATTGTAAGAAATGGGAGGAGGAGTTTTGTTATCACAGAATTGAAGGTGTACCTTGCCCCCTCCCCCACACCAGCTTTAGCAGAAACCAGGCCTCAGGTCAGTCAGGTGAAAGGAGCCATTTGAGGAGGGCATGACATAGGCAGTGAGGGGGTTGTATCTGGCCAATGAAGAGCCTGGCAAGAGATTCAAGGTGAGGGTCTATTAAAGGACTGGCATCCATGTGACTCCTTTGTACTTTCTCCTGTCCTCTGTTCAGGGGAGGTACCCATTTATTCAGGGGGAATAAATATATATTATAATTAAAATGTTCCTGGCTTCCCAACAAGTCTTGCTTATACCTAGACAATGTAAGTATGTTTCTAACACTCTCTGTCTCTCTGTCTCTGTCTCTCTCTCTCTCTCTCTCTCTCTCTTTCTCTCTCTCTCTCTCTCAATTCTTTGTCTCTCTGTCTCTCTCTCTCTACTTTATTCCCAAGGAAAGTTGGGAAAATGGGAGCCAGCATTGTATAGTGGAAAGTTAATCTCACATGGAGTAAAGAGGAGCAGGATTCAATCATAGTCTGCTATGTAATTTGTGACTTTGGACAATTTCGATCTCCTTTCTGGGCCTCAGTTTAGCTTTAAAGTCAGAGGTCACCCAAGGTGACTTGTAAGGTCTTTCTGGCACTTAATCCATGACTGTAGTCTAAGCTGTTATTAATAAGTTAATTCATTGTTTAATTAAGCTATTATTAATGAAATTATTCCTACTGCTTCTGTTCACTCCCAGCAGCTAGGTGGGAAAAACCCTCTGGACATTTTAGCTCAGAATGGCCTTATAAATGAGTATTATATTATTCTGTCTTGTATTATATTTGCATATATCTCACAGAACCTTGTAGGTTCCCCATAAATATTTGATTAATGTCACACTGTCAGGGCTTTTAAACTGTCAGTATGATCTTGTTCTTTCTGGGGGGTAAAGGGGGTAATTAAAAAGAGCCAAATGAATAGGTGAGGGAGGTTATTATATGGTTAGTGTTTGACCAACCTGGCCTGAAATTGTTGAAATAAAGATATCATCAACCTCATCCACCTGTATTGATGTCTCCAACAATCAGATGTAAGAATCACAGTTATCACGAAGCAGTTAGCCACCCTGAAGGCCCAGCTGCTGACCTTAGAATAAGGATTAATCTATTTTCTGAGAACTCTGCTCTTTCCTGTTAGAAACCAACCTCTTTTCATTCCTCTTTTCCCTTCAATAATTTGGTGAGAGAGTAAGAATGACTGCTGAAATTTACTTCTAGACCCAACCTCACCCTCTCCCCACAGTCCTGCTGATGGCTATTTTCCTACTTGAAAATAACTATACTGTATTTTTAACAAATTCCATGAGTTTCCTTATAGAAAATACACCCTGCTTAGGTCCTAAACTATAGATACATGAAGAGAAAAAAATGAAATTTTATTTAAAAAAATATACATGTATATATATACATACATATATAAAGAGATGGGTATATATTAGATCTGGGGAGAAATATCAGTGGGAAATATTAAGGCATATAAGACTGAGGTCTAAACAGTTTTCTTCTCCATGGTGCATATTGCCACAAGGTCAATGTCAGGGATAATGTAGGCCTAGGATTAGAGTTTAGAGTAGGTAACTGAACAGAGTGGAGATATAATACACAAGCCAATTTCTTTGTACATCTTTAAGTATTTATTAGAATATTATTAGGATAATAGTCCATAAAGAATAAATGCTAATCCCTCCATAAATACACTGAAACAGCTTTGAGCAAAACTATTTTAAAGGGGAAAAATAACCTCAGATATGATTTGAATACTTTGTTCCTAAATCAAAAAACTGTTATCAGGTTTGGCTTATATAAACCTTTGCTTTCCAATAATTGATAGTAACAGAACATAGTTTAAACAAACTGCCATGGTTTCCCCACCATTGAGGGGTTTAAAAATTGGAACAAAGATTTTAGTTCCTCCTTCTAGTAATTTTATTTCACTCTAATGTGCTATTGCCAGGCCGCAGATATGGCTGCCAGAGGACATCTATCCCAAATGTAAGGTATATTATCTACTTAATATACAAACGTAAAACCTTGTTAATTCCCTTAAACTAGAATTTCATATTTTTGAAACTAAGAAAAAGCCCAAGAAACTGATTGAGGGTCTTAGATTTCTCTACAGGTCAGAATACTCTTATGGGATGCCAATCTGTGATTAAAGATTTTTCCCCACCCATTCAAGAGGCCTCAGGTGAGGCTAGTCAAGAGAAGCTTGATTAGAGGTTTGTTTGTAGGCAGGCCTACACCCTTTACTTACTTGGCACTAAGCCCCAGGACTACACTCTTTAGATGATTGGGCCTGAAGCCCTCAGGCCCTAAAAAGAGTATTTATACCCAGAAGTTAGCCATTGTGAAGTCAGGATTCAGCCCAAGGAGGAGAAGTAAGAACTCTGAGATGACAGAGATATGGAGACAGGGCAGAGCAGAGACCCAAGAACTGAGAAGGGAGAGAATGTAGGCAAGCCGACAGTTGGTATTCATCAGTGTTTCCCAGAAGGCTCCAGCAGGGGGGAAGGTTACAGGATAACTTGGCTCTTTACTGTAGTACTGTGTTATAATTTCCTTGTTGTTACATTAAAGTGGACTTATTGGTTTTGGAATACAATTACTGCTTTGTGGAATTGGGGTTTTGGTTCTGGGATCTGATTCTCTGGTGTCTAAATAAATGTTATACTTCCTCTGCCTTCTACCTACAGAATCTCTTATACTTTACAATTCCAAACTATACAGGCATGTTCATTGTCATCTTTGAGGTCATGAATCTTGCCCTACTGATACATCTTTGACACTTAAAAAGGTCTGTTAACCCTTATCATGGTCTTTGCTGAACTATGTGAGTAAATCATATCCTTTGAGCTGAAGATTTTGAAGAGATACTGCTATTTGTTGCTGTTGGGGATACAGGGTAGGAAGTGTGACTGGGTCTGTGATTTGATTTCTTCAGTATAGGGAGATCCACATGGAAACTTCCTTCACCAATGTGGGTTGCAACTCAAGATAACATGAAAGTTTTACAAATGTGCTTGGGGCAGTATGAAGTAAAGTGACTTTTTAATGCTCTGTTAGCCAATATGCGGCAGAGATAAGACTTAATCCAGTCTTCCTGACTCACGTTATGCCATGCTGACTCATGGATATTAATGGTTCTTGCCTCTATTTGTCATTTCCATAGTGTGTATGAATCCCACACCAGCCAGGAAAGATGAACCTTTGATTTACTCCATGTTTAATTCTCTTTTCCCTTTAACACCTATTGTGATATTGTCATGTCGAATTTTCTCCTCGATTATTGTCTTTTTTTGAGGCAAACTTTTTATTAATTTTTATATAAGTTGTCACCTGTCTTCGTATGTGTAAAGGCCTGGCCAAACCCCCCAAAAATAAAGGGAAAAAATTAGTCATATATATTAGTTGTATGTTTCCTACTTGGGAAAAGTCTAATCTTAAAAGAGTTCCCAAAAGAGATACAGTACCAAGAGTTAAGTGGAAGTCACCTTCACATGATCAGGAGAAAAACCAAATTGCTCTTGGTAAACATGAACAATGATAAAGGATTAAACAAAGATAAATTGCTTACAGTCTAATACAGAAAGATGATACACATGTGTCCTCCAAACCCTATCACCTGGAGTTCTACAGGGATTCTAACTGGAAGGCCTGGGATTGGTTCTGTTGTGTATTGATCTTTTTAAAAGTATATAAAGGGTGGGGAAGAGAAATAAGGAGGGAAGGGGTAAGGGAGACAAAAGTTAGGGAAAATTATTTCAGATAATCAGGGTGTACACATACAAGTCTATACAGACAAGGAAAGGGAGAATGGGAATGGATGACAATAGAACGCTCGTCTGAGCTGGTCAGAGGAGACAAAAATACATAGAGTTGGGTACAATACATTTTACTGAATAGGGACATAGGAGAGTGGGGGAAATTAGAAAGAGGTAGGATGAGGGAGGGATCAGTCCTAAGCAAAACAAACTCTTCGGGATGTATAAAAATATTCATAACTTTTTGTGGTGGCAAAGAATTGGAAACTAGGGGTATCCATCAATTGTGCAATGGCTGAACAAGTTGTGGCATATAAATGTGATGGAATACTACAGTGTTATAAGAAATGGTGAAGGGGATAATTTCAGAGATGCCAGGGAAGGCTTGTATGAACTGCTGTAGATTCAAGTGAGCTGAACCAGGAGGAAAATTTTATATGATTTCTGTGACCACACTATTGTAAAGACAAAACTTTGGAAAGACACTGAAACTCTGATCAGTGTGAAGACCAATGATGATTGTTTGTTATGGGGTTTTGTTTTTTTGTTTGTTTCTCATAAAAAGGAAGATAAGAGTGGAGGGAAAGAAGGCTGCTTATTTTCTTATTAAAAGCAATTTTATAAACTGTCCTGATTTGTATTGCATTAGTAAACTGTGCTATTACTCCTAAAACAGACCAAAGAATACCATTTTTCTCTGGCATGTCCCTTAAAATGTATAGGGTACCCCAAAAGTATCCCAGGTGATCCCTCACAATATTCCACTACCCTCCCAGGTCACACTTGCTGGTTGATCCCCTTAGGGAACAACTCCCCCAGGTTCTAAATACTTTCTCAGTCCCTGATATTAAAACTACAGCTAACAAACTCTCGCTTGCTTTTTATAATTATTCTAGTCTGCCAGAGAACATAATTAGCTCAAAGCAAAGACACTTAACTAAATTACCCCAATAAATCTGGGGTATCTTTTCCCACAAACAGTGTCAGTGGGAAGACTGGGCACAGAGTGCATGAGAGACACTCATGTAAGGAGCATGCATGGACAAACGAACACATCATTGGTCTATAAGGACCATGATATCTCCGATGACCTGGGCCTGCTCTCTGCTGGGCTCAGTGACTCTGACTGGGCAAGTTGCTTTGCTTTAATATGCCATTGCCCTGGGTGTGTGTTTTGGGGGAGGGCAGGGGTAATGAAATAAAATCTTCCCTTTCATCCCATTGAACTGTAAGAAGCATATAAAAAAGGCAGAGGACAGTTCACTGTGGAAACCTAGGTTCTTCTGGCTCTCTTCACAACTTCCAGAGATGATTTCTTGGCTGATTACAGAGCTGGCAAGGTTCCTGGGGGTGTGGTCAAACCTTCAGATGGTCAGTGGCTAGCCACCCTTTACTTCTGTGAAGTTCAAATGAGGACTTTCTTACCTCCTTAAAAGAGCCAAGAAGTGTCAATGTTTCTTTACTCCCCCTTCACATCTCCTTTAAGCCTCTGTTAACATGTAAAGGTGATTTGCTCTGCTAATGTGGCCTTACTTATACCTCTTAAGAGAGAACATTTCAGGACAAATCTTTGGCATGTTACTTCTTTGTTGGTAATGTTAGGGCTTACCTCTGGTCACTGCTACTGAGTGAATGGTCATGACTGTAAATAATAACTTAGATATTTTAAAGAATGGATAATTAATTAGTATATATGTTAACCAGCACTCACATGTTTTGAAAAGTTAAAAATGTTTTAACTAGTTAATTGGGCATTGCACTAAATTCTAGGGATTCGCACAAAAAATGAAAACAGTTCTTGCTCTCAAGGAGTTTACATTCTACTAGGGGGAAACAACCTGTACACACATGGGTGGATAAAAATAATTTCAGGCAAGGGAAATTCTAACCACTAAAGGATCAAATCAAAGTATGGTGCAGGCCCTGGTGACAAGAAGAGACACTGGAAGCCAGGGCACATTCAGCACTCTTTGGATCTCATCCCATTCCAACCCAAGAGGCATTTGTCAGACATCTCAAGGCATCAGGATAACTGGAGGCTGGTGGAAAGAACGCTTAGCAATGGGAAAATTAGGGAAAGGAAAGGCTTCTGAAGAAAAGGCCCACTGTAATGCACACAGGAAGAAGCTTGTAATACCTGCCCAATTATATTGTCAGGACGTGAGGTGCCAGGCCAACAAGTTTGTGTTTGGTTGTACAGACAAGAAGAAGCCACTGATGCTTCTTGACAGGGGAGGGAGCTACTGATCAGACCTGTGTCTTAGGAAAATCACTTTGGCAGAGACACAGAGATACTGGATTATAGAGGGGGAAGGCTACTGTAGAGGCATTGCAGTGATGCAAGTGAGAATCCTTCATCTTAATGCCTTCCTTCTGGATTACCCACAACTTATTCTGTTATATAGTTGTTTGCATGTGGTCTCCCTCAGATTGTGAGTTCCGCAGACTGTGTTTTTGCCTTTCTTGGTATCCCTGTCACTTACTAAAGTTGCTGGCACATAGTAGGCACTAAATGATTGCTTGTTGACTGCTCAGAAGGCAGCACTTGAGCTGAGCCCCCAATGGACATCCCAAGAAAGAGAAAAGAGAAAATATGCCAGGCACAAAGGACAGCCTATTCAGAGGCTTGGAGATGCCATGAAATGTTGTATTGTGGGGATCAGCAAGTTAGGCCATTTTGAATAGAATGGAGAGTGCTTAAGAGGGAATAATATGGAATAAGTTGGGAAAGATGGGTTGGAGTCAAAATTGATAAAGGTTTTTAAAATGCCAAATGGCAGTTTTTGTTTTATCCTAAAGATAAAAAGGAAAGAAAAGCTTCTAGTACTCTGTGGATCTATTATATTTAGCTAACTTAGGGAGTTGACCTAGGCTTTCTTCTCAGCTCAGGCCCACTTGTCTATTGCCCAATCTATTTATTTCCCTTTGTTTAAGCTGTACCTAGGGCAGGGTGACTCAGGCTTTGCTCCAGGGTGCCAACATTGGAATAGGAGGGGACACTTCTCTCTGTGATGACATGAAGATTGTTACCTCCTTCAGCAGCTCAAGGAAAGCAGACCTACTTCATCACCTAGCCTAGGCCCACTACCCAAAAGTGCTTTTCATGGTGCTTTGTCTCAAGGACATCTTCTGCCACCCACTCCACCACCCAATTCGTAGACATACCACTCTGAGCTCAGTTGTGTGCTGGTGAATGTTTAACAACTAACTCTTTGGAAAACACACACACACACACACACACACACACACACACATACACACACACACACTACTCTTTGGAAAACACAGGCACAAGCACCCACATACACACATACACACACACCTGTTTAAGCTTTATCTGCATTACGAATATTTTCTCCATCACTTAAGTCTTAGACCAGAGATGTCAAACACAAGGCATTTAGTTCACCAGATTAAAATGTAATTGAGAAACATTCAGCAAAATAAATTAAAACACAATAAACATAGATAATGTTGATGTGTGGTTCTCTAACTCAATATGCAGCAGTAGTGATTTTTATTTATGGTTTAGCGGCCCCATTTCTATTTGAGTTTGGCACTCGCTAGTCCAGACAGTCAACAAAACAATGCAAGCCCTGATTTGTAGTTTTTCCTAATTTCTGAGGTATAAGCGTTCACACTAAAAATTCAACAATCGGCTCTCCTATTTCCACACCTGTACACTGCTAGATGGGCTAACAGGGTGGGGAACCTGTGGCCTTGAGGCCTCATGTGGCCTTCTATGTCCTTGGGTGTGGCCTTTTGGCTGAGTCCACATTTTACAGAACAAATGGTTCTATTATTTCTGTGAAGTTTGGATACAAAGAGCTGCACTTGAGGACCTAGAGGGCCATGTGTGGCCTCCAGGATGCAGGTTTCCCACCCCTGGTGCTAACCCTTCTCCAAAATCAAATCTATACTCAGTTATATTAGCCTTTGAACCAAACTATTGGGTGTAGGCACACACCTACACACACACACACACACACACACACACACACACACACACACATTTTTCTTGCCCCGGGTGAAAATATTTGTAATTCTGATTGTGACCTTACCCACCATTAACAGTACTAATAACTCATGTGACACTTTTCTCAGGTGCAAGCTCTCCTGACCCACCTAGTTCAGAGTTTGGCCCTCACACCTCAGTTACCTGTCACTCAAAGGGAGGAATGTCCTCTTTCTCCTCCCTAATACATCTGTGCCTTCTGTTTCAAGTCATTCTCTTATAAACATGGGTCTACTTTTTCCTCTTTTCTAAATCCTACCAAAGGAAATAATATATACTTTGAACAAATAAGGACTCCTCAAACACTAGTAAAGACAGAGTAAGGAATTTTGTTATTCCTTTCTCCTGCAAGTACACATTAAAGCTGCTTCATCTTGTTATGCAAACTCGGTTTTCATAGTATCCTTCCCCCTCCCCACCCAGGACCTGAGAGATGAAAAGGTCCTAAAGGCCTGCTCCCTCCACCCCAAACCTCGACCTGTATCCCTGATACAATCTTTCCTTCTTCCTTGACTTCCCATTTTGAGAAAGAATAAGACAGATTCCATTGCTTCTGGTACTGCAAGGCTTCCCACAAAATGAGACAATCTGGGGAACAACTCATTTGAACATCTCAGACTTCTTAACTAGTCTCTCAGTGGGCAAATTGGCAAAAATACTAGAAACTTATCTGGAATCCATCCCATTTGCACAGGACTGGCCCCATGTCATGATAGTGGGACCTACCCATCTTCCCCTCTCCTGATGCACCAGACAAGGTGCTATAACTGTTGGCATGCCTCTTCCACCCTAGAACCTTTCCACTTTTTAGACCAGAAATGGGTAAGTGTCCTTGAAACCCCCAGAGGCTAGGAGTCCATTGTTGAGTCTCTTTTCTAGCCTGGGGTTTGGGGACAAGCTAATTCCAATGGGACAGCAGCTTGTCAATGTTCAATAGGGCCATGGCCTTGCCTTGGGTAATCAGTTTGTCTCGAGGAAAGCCCTGGTACTTGCATTCTCACGAGTGTGAAACTAAAGAATTCAGGATAAAATATTTCATCTCATGGAGCATTCATTATGCACCTACTACAACACTATGCTAGGTGCTGGGGATGAGAAGGTAAGACAGAACACAGTGCCTGCCCTCAAGGGGCTTCTATCCTATTGGAGAATGCAACATGTACAAAAGTAAATACAATATATTTTGAGGAGGGAGAGAGCACTTAGAGGATCGGGAAAAGTTTCCCAGTAGGAGTTGGCTCCTGAAATGAGCCTTGAAGGAAGCCAAGGGTTCCAAAAGGCAGAGATAATGAGTGTTCCAAATAAGAGTGGTTGTTTAAGCTTTTGGAATAGATGTGATTGTTGAGGGAGCAGAGGGAGAGGGGCGAGGTCTGCAATTGGAGGCCCCTAGTAGTGAAGCTTAAGGGAATTAAGTGAGGAAGATAAGAACTTAGGAAAAGAGACAACATGCAGCAGCCACAAATATAACAGGAGAGCAAAGCATAAAAGCAGAAGAAAGATACGAAGGAGGGATGGGAAGCAGATAAAAGCAATCAGATACTCACTAGTAAACTGTGGGCAGCTAGGTGGTCCAGAGAATAGAGTAGCAGGCCTGGAGTCAGGGAGACCTGAGTTCATATCTGGCCTCAAACACTTATTAGCTGTGTGCCCTTGGGCAAGTTGCTTAACCCTGTTTGCCTCAGTTTCCTCATCTGTAAAATGGGCTAGCGAAGGGAAAGGCAAACCTCTCCAGTATCTTTGCCAAAAAAAAAAAAAAAACCCAAATGGGGTCAGGAGGAGTAGAACATGACTAAAACAACAGCAAACTAAACTTTGAGGTAGTAGTTCTTTTTTTTTGGAGGGGGAATTGGGGTTAACTGACTTGCCCAAGGTCACACAGCTAGTGAGGTAGTAGCTTGAATAGAGTCTAGACAGAAACAAGATGGCAAGGGGTCTGTGGGTAAAGAAGTAAAGGCAGTGATAGCAGAACATTTTGTCACCAGAATTGAAAGGGAGACAAAGGCTGATGGAGTGGAGATGTACTTTGGGTAGCAGACTAGAAGAGGCAGGCCATAGGGAAAGAGATGTGATCAATCGTAATGTTCTGGGGAGAACTGGAGGAAACAGAATGTTTGGATTGTGGGAGTGGCAGGGGCAGCCCTATGGAAGCCATTTAGGCTATTCTATCCCCCAGTGTCTAGGCAAGTCTGCCTAGAAATCATAGCAAATCCACGAGAATGAACCCCTCTTAAGGATACCCAGAAAGATTCTAGTCACCCATTTATGTATTTAACAGTCTTCTTTGATCCGATGAGATGAAAGAGCAGTGATGGGAATGCTGCTATTAGTCTCCTGATTCTAATCCCACATTCCACGTGACCCTCCCCTCTGCCCCAGTTAGGGCCGCATCACCCCCTGGGGGAGCATGAATCTCAGCAGTTTGCCTTTTCTGATAAAACTTGCTCTTTCAAACCCCCAGTCATCCCTGTGTGTCTCTACTGTGTCTTTTGTATTCTTGTATTCTTTATCCAAGGACCCCAGACGTGAGCATGGGAGTGCCAGAGGTCTGACGAGGGAAGAAAATGAAGATAGTTCTATCCCTGATCATAGTTCCATCCTTCCAGAACTACGCTGCATTACACTGGAGAAAAGATGGAGCACTTGGTGTGACCAACCTGACTGTCCCTTCTAAGCCGTGGCAAACTTAAAAGGAGGCACCGCATGTGTGGTCAGGAGGGTACTGGATCTTGTATCACAGGAAACAGTTTGCACCTAATGACTGCCTGTGTGATCTCGTCCAAGTTACCTCTTTGACTCAGTTTCTTCACCTGAAAAAACGGGACTGATATCTATAGTACTTCCCTGACAGCATTCATGTTAGAATGAGATTGTGTATAAAATGTTGCATTTTTCTTCTTAACCTGCTTTTCTTTGTGTCCACTAGATGGAGCCAGACACCAGCGGTGAGAGGGAGAAACAAGTGGGGGGAGGAAGGTGTGGTGGGGAGAATTTGCAAGGGCTGGTGACGGATTTTAATTCTCAAAGGCAAAGAAGGCTCTTAATGCCTTCTCTTCCCTGTCCCCCTCTCCCCCGCCTCCCATTTTTATCCAGGCAGTTTAGAGAACTCCCAATGAGGAAACACTTTCTATCAAGGCTGACTGATCAGCCTCTCATCTACCTGCTCCTCACAGCTCTAAGTTTATCCAGAAGTTATGTAAGTTGACCAAGGTCATACAGATAGTATGCGTCTGTCACAGGTGGGACTTGAACCCAGGCCATATCCATTTTGAAACCTGTTCTCAAACCTCTCAGCTATGCTGCCTTTCATCTATATAATATTTGGTTAAAATTAACCTGAAAAGCAACCTTATAGTGAAAGAAGATTGGAACCCTGAGCAAGTAGATGTGGAAATGAGGAAGACAATGGGTTATCTGTGCACCAAAGGTCAGCCGGGGGTGGGGTAAGTGCTATCTGCTATAGCTGCCTGGTTTTCCCTGAAGCTTTCTTTGTGCAGGGGTTTCCCAGAGTCACTTTGGCTGCCCACTTCCTTCAGCATTGATGACTACTGCCAACCCATGGCCTAAAGCTGCTAAGTCGTTCAGTGGATAGAGCCTAGAGTCAGGAAGACCTGACTTAATCCAGCCTCAGATACCAACTAGCTGGGTGACCTTGGCCAAGTCACTTAACCACTAGCTGCCTCAGTTTCCCTGTGTGTAAGATGGAGAATAACAAGAACACCTACTTCCCCCAGACATTGTGAGGATCCAATGAGATAACACTTATAAAGTGCTTTCACATTGGCCAGCATGTTGTAGGTACTTAAAAGATGCTTGCTCATTCCTAGACTGTGGGCTAATTACTAGTATGCTTCTGTTTGCTGATAAGAAGTCTTGATTTTGGGGAAGGGTATGAAAGTACATAGTATTACACAAGACTCAGATACAGCCAATAGTGCTTGAAATCCTTCTAAGAAAGTATAATCATCAGAGAACCTGAGACGATGAAAAATTATCTAGGTCAGCACGTTTTGTTTTAAAGGTATCTTCATATTAGATGAGTAGGAAAGAAATTTCAGTCTTCAATTCACTCCCCTTGCTGGTCTGTGGGTAGGATTGGAGAAATGGCAATCAACAGAGAAGGTGATGTTGTTTGCCAAAGGAGCAGAAGGAAAGCCTTCCCTTTGCCCCGATCTCGATATTGGAACTGATCTTGGAAAAGCCATGTTAGTGCAGTGAAAAAACGAGCTGGACATGCCATCCAGAAAGGCTCGTTTCAAATTCTGTCTCTGACGTTTGCTCTCCGTGTGACTAAGGGGCAAGTCATCGAATGCCTCAGCCTAAGCTTCTTCCCTCCTCTGTAAAAAGGGTGTTAGAAGAATAATAGTGCCCTCCTCACTAGGTAGTCATGACACTAAAAGGACATAATGATTGTCAAGGGCTTTGCAAAGCTGTCCCAGGCCATTTGGGGACCCAGCAGCTTTCATAAAAGAGTCAGCTTGGACAGTCATGCAAAAAGTAATAGACCTTTATGACAAGCACATTTGAATTTACCCAAGGGAAGGCTTAAGTCCTAAGGCAATACAGTCAGGGATGGGAAGGACCAATCAAGGATATAGCTGTGAGTGGGGGCATTCAGGGATCATAGCCAGGGCAGTTAGATACCTCTGATGGGGCGGTCTTGGGGCCATAGCAAGAGGATGAAGAAGGTCAACAAGAGGCATCTTCCAGACTGGGCCCACTCAGGTTTTGTCAAGCTCCTAAGTGGGTGGTTGGGATAGTTGGTTCCCTGGTCCTCTACACTGGGCCAATGTGATTATGCCACCTGGAAACCATGTTTTATAGCAAGAGAAAGGGTCTCTCTGAAGCAAGTGTGAGAGTTTTCTCATCTCTGCTGTCACAGGTGGGTTAACACCACAGATTTGCCAGTGATGCTTATGCTTTAGAAATCCCCCACCCAAAAAATTATCCAGAGAACTGTGAAACAGGGATGTCTGGGGAGGGGGGAAGGTTGGGGTTGGATCTAGTCTAGTACAGAGGCAGCCTGTTGCAAAGGAAGGAGTCTCCTGAATCTCAGAAGGGCCTAAGAAAGTAGAGATCATCTCATATTACAGCAAAATTTAAATCAACCTTGGGCCCACATGATTCCTTTTATTCATTAAATTATTTACCTCTAGACCCATGGTGGTGATGATTTGGGTAGAGAGACTCAAAGCAGTTTTTGATGCCCCTAGCACATGTGAGAAGCTGGCTGACCTTCTCCAGTATTAGGAGTCTTGGAGAGCACACACTTATGATAGGACAGCAGTCTATTAACAGGATCGCCTCCACTCTCAGCTCACTTAACTTCCACTGTCACTGGCAATTTGGTTTCCTATAGAGTAGCTAACTACTAGTCCCTTTAGGGCTCTTAAGGGTAACTCTCAGAGAGGGTAGCTTCATATATCTATGACTCATGACCTGCCATCTAAGGTGATCCCCAATGTCACTTAACTAGTTGTGACATCAATTGGCTTTTGCAAATGAATATTTACTGAGAATGTATAGCAAGGACAAATGACAAGAACATCCTCCTGCCCTTTGACTGAGGAGCACGCTCCCTTTTCACACACAGCATCCCTGAAGAGAATGGGCTCAGATGGAAAGCAGTTGGTACAAAAACTTTTCCTCAAAATAAGGAACACACTTTTCCTTCTCTACCCAGAGTCCATGAGGGAAAGAATAGGCATGGAATTAAAGTATCATCAGGAAACACAGGAGTTCAAGGAGGACCTCATGACTCCTGGCCCTGGGAGTCCTTTACTCCCTTTGTGGAATCCTCACCACCTTCATTTTAGAGTATTTCTCTGGCAATGGACAAGTTGTTCCTTTGTTCAGCTGGGCTGGCTTCTTGAAGGGCACAATGTCTCAGCTTGTGTCAGGCAGATTGCTTTTATGCTGTGCTACTTGCTAAGGTGGTCCCTGCTACCAACTTGGTCACAAAGGGAACCTTTAACATCCCTTCTGAACTTTCAGAGCTGTTAAGGTTGTAACCTGATCAATTCTATCTTCAAATAATCATTCGCCTCACATTAGGTGCCAGAGGAGCTGCAACCATGCTCTCAGGGACATATGGCAGCCAGGTCAGGGGGATAAAGGAGAGGGGAGATAAGCCTTTTCTGCTTCAGAAGTCTTCTTTACTCCAAGGTCTCCACAAAAGAGAGTGAAGGAGAGTCTTGAAAGACTTTTAATCTGTACTCATTTCTGCCTCAGGCTTTACAGAGTTATCCTTTGTGGCAACTTGGCCAACAGGAAGGTTTTCAGCATTATGTAGTACTAACCCTGAGTCATCATGGCCAAAGATGGCTTTGGAAGTTCCATGTTGTGCACTGGCAATAAGCAGAGAATGTGTAGACCACTAGGAGGGGCAAATTGGAGCATGCTCCCAAGTTGGGTCAATCATTTGCCACATCTCCTCCTTATTATAGTATATACAATAATGCAATTTTACCATGAAAGGAGGGAGAAATGGGGTGGGTGAGTGGGAAGCCATATTGACCAAAAGGAGGGCCAGACCAAAAAAAAGGGGGAGGGTCATATTCCTGTGCACATCCAGAATGTTCTCTAGCCCTTTCTTCCCCCAAATAGGTTACAACTCTGCATTTGCTTCTACAAATCAACCTTGTGTCAAGACTTCTAACCAAACGATTTACTGAGCCTCCCTCATTAAGCATGTCGAGTAGTACTTGGGGCCAGCCCTGGTTGTATACGCAGCTTTGCTGGGAAGTGAATAATAGAACTGGAAGTAAAGAGAGGTGGAGTCTGTGCCTTAAAACAGGAGTCAGGGCTAGGTAGGGGAAGTTTCCTCTCCTCTTTTATTGAAAGGAGCCGGAGTGACAGGGCTAACTTTCCTGAATTATCCATAATGGCTGACTACTCAGATGGATCACATCATGGTAACAGAAAAAGCTTTCTACTTACAGCTGAAACCTGCCCTGCCTTGCTCACTTACCAAGGAATTGCAGCATATCACACTCCAATTCCCCCAGTTTTTGCAGCAGTGCAGAATTCTAAGATGCTACTTGACTGACTGGCACATGGGAACTGAGTGAAGACACCAGTGTCAATTCTGTATTTTGAGTACTAGTAAATTTAAATTTCTCAAATTTTGAGATAAAAAGAAATATAAAGTCTAATATTTTTCTGTATACCCATGAAGCATTTTGCCTACCTTCTGAGGTATGTACCCCACCCCCTTTGAAGACCTCTGCACTAGATAGTTTTGAAGAGCAAAAAATTATAAAGTCCAATGTAATTGTTAGCTGCGAGGAAAGTTCGGTTTCATACCAACTAGTACATTGAACTTAGCCCTAATTATTAATGGGGATCATAAACACATGTAAAATGAACCATGGGGTGGATTTTTAATATTAATTAATGGCACATTGAGGGCAATTGACCAGTTAACTAATAGACAAACTTCAGCATGATGCCTAAGGGCCTCCAATATTAGTTTCAGTCGTCCTTTCCCAGAAGTGGCAAGAATGAGGTTTAGACCTCACTTACTTGTGCCTAGTCAAACTGTACTGAGAGAATAGTTCCCATCTTGGGACTACACTCTCTCTCTCTCTCTCTCTCTCTCTCTCTCTCTCTCTCGCTCTCTCTCTTTCTCTCTCTCTTTTCTCTCTCTCCACCTGCCACATGCCGCATGCATGCACACACACACATTTAAACCTTATGCAGTCTATTACAGCTGTTTTAGGACTTTTTAACAAAAGAGGCAAACTAGTTGGTGATGCTATTAGCAATAGGTCTTTATTTCCAGGTATGTTTTAACTCACACAAAGGAAGACCGGGGTCTATCTTGAAGCGTGAAAGAAAGGGATATAAGGAAACAAGGGCAAAAGGAAAGAGGGATCAAGAACAAAGGATAAATCTGGGTCTTAGTTGCTAGAGGAGTGTGTGAAATATCGGACCACAACAGGAGAAAGAAGCAAGGGGCTGCCCTTGGGACTTGGAACACAGCATACTCCAAGTTTTCATCACTCTCAGTTTGATATAGGAATGCCAGACTTCTGTCTTCCACGATAGGGCTGCTCAGCAATTTGGGTTAGGGCATGTAGTTTTATAGAAAGGGTGGGTCCTCACTCAGATAAGTCTGATTGATTTTTTATCTCCAATGTTGCAGGCAGGATTTGGTTGAAGGTACCAGGTGACATGGAAGTTTGCAGTACAAAAGATTCCAGGTATGGAGGAATCCAGAAAAGGGGCAAGGTAGGGATGTTAGAGAGGAGAGAATATGTCCAGAGCAGAGGCATCTTGTCATACACGGACCTGAAAGATCTCAAAGAGGCCCTCAAAAATTAAGGGTTTTTTAGAATATCAAAACTTCTGACCTTTGTGTGATCTATCCTTAAAGGTATCTACGGCCTTAACCAGGTGGGCATTGCCTCTATTGGTATATATCAAGAGTCGGCCATGACTTCTCATCTGAAGGGATTTTCATCCATGTTCCCCCATGGATCTTCTATCAAGGATCCACTGCGGGTCCCAGGAGGTATTTGTTGAAATCTTACATTCGGTGCTGTGTCTGAGCTGTCTCTCATCTATGATCAGCTCACTTCTTCTGCCAGTCATATATTTCCATTTATGAGGAAATGTGCTAAATCATTGGCAGATGACCTGCTCCTGCGTTAAGAGTTCCTATGTTCCATAATGGTTTAGCTGCTTCACTACAATCTACTGAAAGTCATCACTCAATACAAGTGCTGTCTAACTGACTTTAGCTAGCTGGGTCCCCAAGACTTCCCTCACTTTGGTGTTCTCCATCTCACAAGGATAAGGGGTGGTATGGGAGCCCTAAGGGTTAGAACCAGAGTGGAGGTCTGCAACCCATGTGGGGAGCCACCTCCCTCCTATCATTTATGTGATATTCAATAAATAATTTATTGGTAATATATTTTATATGGAACTGGCATATTTTATCAATACCACAGGGTTTGTTTCAGACTCTGTGTCTTGGTAACTGTATATAATGTTCTGAAGTAAGGCTTAATCAACATGTTTTGATGAGGATGGTGAGTAACACAATGTTCTGGACCTTTGAAAAATAAAAAAGCACTCAGGAAAAGAGGTGTAGGTTAAGTATTTGGGGCTGTGTACTGGCCTGCCAGGGGAAAAATTGTGAAGTGGGTAATATTTACCTCTCTGTTATCTTCTCATATCTCCTTTCAACATTCTTCTCCTTTCTCCACTATCTCCACTTTCAAAAACTCCTCCCAGCTAGGGGTCACTTGGAATGAAACTGATAAAAACTTACTTTAAGGTAACTTTAAGGTAACTATTTAAAATATTTGCTATTCCCAAGGATATTTTTTCAAAGGCTCCATTAATCCAAAGGAACGAACTACTAACAGTAAGATCCCTGTAGGGGCAAGGAAGCAGAGAATTCAAGAATCCCAATTTCCCAGCTGGAAAAGAATTCGGAATCATCTTGTTCAAATAAGGAAACTGAGACCTAGAGAAGTAAATAAGCAACCTGCACTTGATACCCTTCCAGGCTTACCAGTCTATGAAATGAAGTGATTTTGTCCAAGGTCGCCTAATTAGTTATCAGAGAATGTGGTAGTAGGGAAATGGTCCTCGGATGCCCCCAAATCATATTTTGTAGGGGAAACACGGAATGTAGTTTATTTTTTAATTACATTAATCGAACTTCCTCCTTCCTAAATAGCTGACTAGTAAGGCTGGGCCCAAGTGTATATCCTCAGACAAAGAATTTAGTGTCCTGAGCCAAGCAAATGCCAACAGGAAAAAAAATCTAATATAATTATCAGACTCATACTCCCTAGAATGGGTTAGAAAGAGTGGATATTTGGGTGATACTGGCAGATGGTTTCTGTGCTGTGAATAGGGAGACTTTAGATTGCTATAAATAAGGAAAGAAGGGGAAGGAGGTTAAGGACTAGTATGGGGGGAAAAGACTTCATTTCTGAAGAGGACTGGATGAGAAAAAACAAAGCAACCTTTTGGTCATTTACATATCTGTCGGTACAGTTGTTACCTCAGGGGCTCTACTAGGATTCATAGTCCCACGGGGAGAAAAACAGAAATGGTTCAACTCAATGTCACATCAGTACTTAATTTTCTGGTCAGGTAGTATCAGCATCTCTGGCAAAAACAAAATAGGGAATTAGTCCACTGAGGACTTGGCCGTCTGCATAACCCCCATCAAATGGCAAAAGTTGTGTTCTCTATAGGGAGGAGGTTTCATTTTGATCAAGGTGGGGGTGCTTAGGAAAAAAGAGGGAGTTGCATTGTTGAAGAGCAGGAAGGGGCCTGCATGGGTTTGAGAGGCAGCACGGGAAGGGGCTCTTGGAATAGATTAGCTTCTAAAAGTCTATGTTCTTAAAGTCCATCGAACACCGGTATCTGCCATCTATGAATCTGGAGCACAGCAAGTTCGGCAAGCAGGGGCATGTGTGGTGTTGGCGTTTCCCAAAGAAAGGGACCTTAGGAGAGATCAGAACAAATGAGAGGTTTGAGAGACAGAGATCCTTAGGGAGCAAGAGCATGAGACAATTCAACAAACATGTGTTAAATACCTACTATGTACATAACCATTTAATTCAGTGCTCAAATCTGAACTGTGTGGACTATTCCTAGAAAGTGTTTAATCCTGGCCTGATTACCTTGACACCCAGTCTTTCCAAGCCACCCTGTCTTTCCAAGCCATCCTTCATCAGGGATGTCATTTTCTTATTGGCTTAAGCCAAACATAGTTAATTAGGGAAACTTAAAGCGAGAAGAATCACAGCACACTTTCTAGATGCAGTTCAAAGTGATCCTTTCTGGCCTATGAGGGAATGGCTTGGGACATTGGTCTCCCTACTACATTCTTCCTGGGCAGTGTCCTACAAGCCTGGAAGTTACCACTTCAGCCTTCTCAAAAGCCAACTGGGGCTGCCTCCAATACTATTTAGGGTTTAAGTCCTTATGAAACTCCAAACCAAATGTGTGATTTGGAGAGAATATGAAGGAGGTTGGGGGCAAAAGGTTCACCTAGGCCTGGAGGAGAGAAATCTATCCAAATTCCATTGGGGGTAACACACCAAAGAAATACCTTGCTTCTAGAGCCTTGAGGGGTGAAGTAATCTACATTGTGCATCTTCCTGAGGGAGAGATGGCAGCCGTGGAGGGCTCTGCCGGAGACTATATCTAGTGAGTAGAAGTTGCAAATTATGGAATCTTTTTAGAGGGCCATATGGCAGTACCCAGTAAAAAGTACAGAAATAATCTTACCTAGTAATTCAGTTATTGGGAATAAACTCTGAAAGTATTCTCAAAAGAGGGGGTAGGGGAGAGGAAAGGATATTTGAGGCAAGACAGTATAGGAGAAAAGGTGCTGGATTTGAATCTTAGCTCAGTAAGCCCACTTATTACTTTTGTGACCTTAGGCCCAGTTCTGTTTGCCTGGGCACCACATAATTACAGCTTTGTTTGTGATAAGGACCAGTTTGCTACTGCGACCAATAACCCCTCTGCCTGTGTGGATCAGCTGTTGGCAGCAGAGTGACCCCACAACCTTCCCCTGCCCAGTGAGGGCTATGTTTGGGGCTGGGGAAATGGTATGGACATAAGATGAGGGGAGCAGGAACAGGGGGTGGGAAAATTCAGGCATGCTAAGAAATTCTCTCCTCTCCTCTGCCTTTTTTGGGAGCTACTCTGTCTCTTTGCCTTAAAGAAATAAATGATCTCAACAAAACTGGCAATGGGATCTCTTAAGGGCACTAACACCCAGGCATGTCACCTAATGACAATCCTCCTATATCCTAGAGACCCTGAGACAATCTTTTTGCCCCTGGGGATATATAAAAGGGACAGGGAGCATGGGGTCCCACGGATGTGTGGAAATAGGAGCCCAGGGAGTGATCTGTACCTTGTGGCTAACCGGGTGACATTCGTCTCCTTCCTGCCCCAGTGGAGTACACATCCGGAGCCCTCGGAGCCATAGACTGATGGCGCAGCAGGTACCTGCTCCACACTGTAGATCTCTTTCACAGGCCTGGGGGGAGAGGAGAAGAGACACAACAACACAGCCAATTAGCCAGACCGAGCAAGCAGCAGACATGGAAATAAATGCATGTATCAAAGTCTTCTTGGGAGGTAGGGGGAGGACCCTGAGGGCAAGGAGCAAAGGTTGGCAAAGGAAACGGGGCTACTCGGCATCCCTTCTCCTTTGCTAGCAGAGCCTCTATTCTGTGAATAAGGCAAGACTCTCCCAGGGAGCAGTTTGGCATATGGTTTGTTGACTAGTGGAGAAACTCTGATACCACTTCTTAAGTACCCATGAGAGGGTGGCACAACTGTGAAATTTGGTACACTATTCTGGTGGGTCCACTAATGGCTCTGGAAACTGACCAATGACCCTGCTGCATTGGAGGAGTCATCTGACGCCAACTCTGCCTCACCCTGCTTTTACCCTGATCATGTCCTTCCTATCTCACTCTCCTGCTTTCTGTCAGAGGTATAATTTGGGTGCTGTGTGACTCCTCCTGCCCTGGAGATCTCCCAACTGTCACAGCCGTTTGCCCAAAAGAAAAGGAGTGAACTTGTTCATATTTATTTGGTTTTGATCGTGTCATGTTAAAAAACCAAACACAACACAACCTGGCTGATTTCTGGAAGCTGATTTTTTTGAGGGACCACATGAATAGCTCCTTGAAAATAATCTTGTGCTGAATTGGAAGAATTCTGTCATGTTCACTCAGGTAGAGGAATTGGTTCTCACAATGAGTAGGAAACTTAATTAGAACAAACATAATATTTTTAGCTCCTCTCCCTAGCCTTTTCACTTTACACCTGCTCATAGGCTTGTTGTGAAGATCAATTGAGATAATGTAGGGAAAATACCTTGCAAATCTTAAAGCACATGTAAATGCTAGCTACGGTAATTATTATCGTTTTGTATTTCCAGAGTTGTCTGGCACAGGGGCCACTTAGAATTAAACATTCTCTCCCACCACAAGTTGCCTGGAACATTGCACGAGAAGCAAGTCTTCCCTTTCTTGTTTTGGAAGAGTACTTAAGAAAGCCCACAGTCTCCATTTAAATCGGGTTGCTCTCTTTCCAAGACATCATGGTTTCGTCTATACGCTGAATGTAAAGGACTGAACTGAGACACAGCCAGAGGATGCCAATGGCAGAAACCATGATAAGGCTCTTTGAACACTGCCCAGTCCTCTACTTACCTTCCCTGAACAGGCACAGCTTTTGTGAGATGGTTCAAAAATGAACCAAATACATCTAAATACTACGGTTAGATTGTTGAGGTAAAAGGCTTCATTTCTGCTCTTCTCCCAAGAGAACACTGTACACTAAACAACTTTGCAAGCGTCACAGCTATATGCCAGTAGGTATGAAAAAGAAACAGGGACAGATAGGAAAGCACCAGTGGACTTGGGAATGAAGCTGAGAATTCCCTGCCTGTTCCCCAGATCTCAGGTACTAATCAGTAAGTCATTCCTTCCATATCTCCTTTCCTTATTTTTTTTTATTTCTTTGCCCTTTCTAAATGACATCAAAAATGTGTATTGGTTCTTATTCCACCAAGAAAAACCTTCACATTTTTCCTGCTCCACGTGTGCCAATTTTACTGACATGCTCTTTCAAATGTTTTAAGATCCATACAGAAAAAGAAATGATAAGAACTTTAGCATTTACATTGAATAGGGACATTAATTTTACTGCCAGTTTTCACAGAAGGTTAGTAGTAAACATGGTTTTTCTCTGCCTTCTACCCTACCAGGATTTAATGCTAAACAAGATAATGAGAAACCCTCCACTGCATAACTCTATCAACTGTAATTCTCTTTTTAAAGGCTTCATTTATGGTTTAGGCTTCAAAAGCATCTGCTTGATTTTTATATACTTTTATTCTTTTGAATTTATTTAGAAATTGTCTTCTCTCCATGGGTATTACAATTAATCCACTTACAGGAATTGTTCAGAATTTCTCCACATTTTTCCATCCCTTCTGCAGTGTGTTGAGATGCCAATAAAATTAATTTCCTTTTTGAACCTTTGTCTTTTATCTGGACAACCCTAAGGTTAAATATTCTTTTCTATTAAAAAAAACATAGCTACATCAATAAATCATGTTCACAAAATAATGGAATTTTCCTGTCAGACTTTCCATAGAATGCTCAACCGTTTAACATGGAAACTAAGGCAAAACCTAGTATTCAACATCATGGAAAATAAGATTTTTAACTACTTTTTCCCCCTTTTTCATTAGTATTTTTGTTATGGGGTACTTCGAACCAATTTCAGTTGCCTCAATCTTTTATTAGACTTGTGCAGGAAGGGAGAATACATTAATAGGGACTGAAAAGGACAAGATTTTCAGGATTTCATTTTCTTCAGAAGAGGGAAAAGCCCAAGTTGAATTCACTCCCCATTTTAAAGCAAACTCAGCATTCTATATAAAATACGTAAATTTGCAATTGAAATAAATCAGATAATATTACTCACTTTTCATAATGATTCTCTGGTCTACTAAAGAATTTCTTTAAATAGTAATCTCTGTTACTATGTTTAAGATTCAATTTACCCACACATTTCAGGAACATATATATATATATATATATGTATATGTATATATATATATATATATATATATAATCATAATAAAGTATATCAGAATAACCAAATGAGCAACCTTCTGAAGTCCAAAAGGATTCTGTTGAATATTTCTGAAGTGCCATCTAAATACCAAATTGCATTATTTATTTCTTTGATTTTCATGTGATGCATGAAATCAACAAAGCTAATTTCTTTACTTGGTACTAATTTTATATTGCTGGCAGAATGTCTCTGATCCTCCCAACCCTCATGGCTAGGAAAATGTTAGATAGACTTACCCCAGTGATCACCGCACATTCGGAAACAGTTACTAAAAGGAGTATAAGTGAGACTTGGATGGCAATTTTCATGGTCACTTAGCTGGGAGAAATCTTTTGTTCCAAAGTATCTCTCTCTCTCTCTCTCTCTCTCTCTCTCTCTCTCTCTCTCTCTCTGTCTCCTTCTCCAGCCAATGAAGTCTCTGGAACCCCCAATCCCTCTCTTCTGCCACACTTTATAAGATCAGGTCCAGTCCTGCCTGCATATGTAACGTCTCCACTCTTTCAGTCTCCATCACTGATGCTGTTCAAATGATCTCAGACAAGTAGATGAGCCCTGCATCCCTAATGACATCAAATAACCATCAAAACCAATAAAAATGAATAAATTAAGGGCTTTGACAGTTACTCTAACTCACCCAAGAACTCAGTGATTGAGTCATTTAGGTATATTTCACTCCCATATCATCTTTTTTCCTTGGGGCATCTTTTCATCCATCTTAGGGGAAAAGACGGGGAGCCTGTTCGAATAAAACAATATCACAGTGATTTCAGTCCTGCACTGAGTTTTACAACATAACAGTTTTTTTTCTCCCTTAACTTCATTTAATAGCTATTTTTTTCAAGCACTTGCCAGTTGCTAAGAGGGCTGCAATAGAATTATAAAGTAGTAGAATTCTGGCCCTCAAGAAGCTTTGGAGTCTTGTTGGGAAGACAAATTGATACACACAGGACAAAAGTGAAAGTATAAGATTTGGTGTAATTAATTAAACAGACTCCAGGAATTAGGAGACCTGGCTTTGAGTTTGGGTTCTCTTACTTTTTAGCTATATGACCACGAGCAAATCGCTTTTATCCTTCTGTACCTCTTTTTACCCTTCTGTCATGACAGCAGGGTCATGGAATGTTGGGCATGACTGAAACAATTTAACAAGAACATAACAACTTGAATGAGGTCACCTGTGTTTATAACCTGGTGAGGAGGCGATGGAGGCTACATAAAAATGTTTTTATGTGGAGGATACTCTTGTAAGTAGGTGTTCCTAACTTTGGAATGGTCTCTCTTTGAGCATCTGTTAGCTCTTCATTAACAACACTTGTTTCCAGGGAGGAAACAGGGCATTTTCTGAGAGTAATGGTTGGTGAAGGAAGAATTTTGTAACAGTTAGACCTGTCCAGTAAGAGACACGTCCACGTCCTCACCCCACCCCCCGCCAAGATAGATGGTAAAGTGTTGGATCAGAGCCTGCACGACCATCTGGTAAGAATTGTGTAGAAGAGACCGCGCTAGTGGGAAGATGGAGTATGTGAACACAAGGTCCCTTCAGTGTTTGTGAGCTTGAGTCTAATCCTTTGGCCCCTACTATCACTTGCTTTCTCCTAAAACTGGGGTTCTTCACTTGGGATCTATAAACTTGCTTTTTTTTAAGTATTGCATTTCAGTAGAACTGGTTTCCTTTGGAATCCAATGTATTTTATTTTATTCATTTAAAAACGTTATTCTGAGAAGAAGTCCATAGGCTTCAGCAGACTGCCAGAGGTCCATGAGACACAAAGAGTTAGGACCCAAAGTAAGATAAGCCTTTCGCTACTGGGTCTTCATTTAAGTTATGAAGTTTTATTCAAACAAAAAGAGAGATCAGATTGTTCCTTCTGTTGCCCTCTCTATTTCCAAGAATTTACTGGACATTCTTATCTAGTACAGATTTTTTTTTTCTAATTAGGAAAGGATCCTCAATGTGCCAGAAGCCCATCCAGTTAATTAGTTTATTTGCTTTCCTTGTAAATAGGGGAAATTGGCTTCCTCTGCGGGAGTTCAGCAATGCCTTTTAAATGGCAGCTATGGCAAACACACCTAGCACTTCAGTTAAGGTTTGGGAGCTCTTAGACACTTAGCCTAGCCGTGTTCCTCCTGGGCTAATTACTCCTAGTCAGGAAAATGAGCATGAGATGGCCATGGTAAATGAGGAGATGGAAGCCGTAGCCTGGAAATAGGGAAATCTGATACCAAGCCAGGGTAAGGCTTCCTCCCCAAGCCAGGAAGTTTCTCAGAATGCCAACCTGAAGGCAGAGTTTTCATCCTTATTTCACATTATTCCTCTTCATGCACTCCATGTTCCAGGCAGGCTGCACTATTAAGCTGTTACTTGATCTCATCCAGAACTCTTCTGCCTTTGGTCATTGTGGACGAATCAGACATTTAACAAGTATTAAGTACCTACTGTCTGCCAGGTATGTTCCTGTGCTTGAGAGGTTTGTCGTTTCCTTCTCCAGCTCATTTCACAGATGGGGAACCTGAGGCAAACAGGGTTAAGTGACTTGCCCAGAGTCACACAGCCAGTAGGTGTCTGAGGCTAGATTTGAATTCAAAAAGAGGAGTCCTCCTGACCCCAGGCCCAGCACTCTAACCACCCTGCCATCTAATTGCCAAATCTGGCAGCCTTTTTTCAGTCCTAAACCTTTTCAGCCTACCTGCTACATTTGACACTGCTGACCAACTTCTCTTATTTGATACTCTGGGTTTTCATGACATGACTCTCTCCTGGTTCACCTTTACTTCCTCATCATCAATATCATGGCCCCTAACTGCTTGTTTCCTAAGGGTTTGTCCTAGACTATCTTTTCCTCTCTCTCTACACTTCTTCTCTCTCTCTCTCTCTGAATCTCTGTCTCTCTCTCTCTCCCCCCTTCTCCCCTTAATCTCATCACCTCCCATGGATTTACCTATCATTCCTCTCCACGTGACTCCAAGATCTCTATATCCAGCCTCATCCTCTCTCTTGAGCTTCAGCCCAGCACCCTCAATTGCCCATTGGACATTACAGACACCGTCCGAGTGACATCTTAAATTCAGCACTTCTGAAGCTGAGCTCATGGTCTTTTCCATTCTTCTCCATTTCTGTCGAAGTCACCGCCATATGGTCTCACAGGTTCATATCTTCAGCATCATCCCTGACTCCTCCCTCTCCATTACCCTATGTATCCAGTCAACAATTAGAGTTTGCCCTTTCTGTCTCACAACATCTCTCACGTATGACCCCTTCTCTTTGCTCACAAAGGGCAGCTAGGTGGCTCAGCGGGCTCACCTGGATTTAAATCTGACCTCAGACATTTCCTAGTTCTGCAACTCTGGGTAAGTCCCTTGCCTCAGTTTCCTCATCTGTGAAATGGGGGTAATAATAGCCCTTACCTCCTAAGGTTGTTGTGAGGAACAAATGAGTGATCTTTGGAAAGTGCTTTAGTAAGTGCTATATAAATGTAAGCTATTATGGCTACTGTTGTGAATATCTTATTAGCAATATTCTGTTGCGATACCCGAGGCCATTTTAATTCTATTTTTTTCCCAGTTCAAAGATCACTTATCTTGGGGAAAGAAAAAGAGAAGGAAAACAAAAGTTGACTATGTTAGGCTTCTCACTGAACCAAGGCCCTCATCATTACTCCATCTTCCCCATGTAGTCTTCCTTTTGTTTCTTCCATCCTTCTCTTACCCCCAAACTTAGCTTTCAATTTTTTTTTTGTTTTCCTTAGCATTTATTTGCCAATCTCAACCCATTTCAGGCTTTGGCCCTTCAACCTATGGTTGAGTTGTTACTGCTCTTTGTATTTCCATTGCCTACCATTGTGTCTTACAAACATTAAATAATTAACTTAATGTTTAATTATTGGTTGAGCTCAAGTGATTGGTCATAAGACTGTTCACCACCAGTACAGCCTCATCTAGTAACAGTTGTAGCATTTAGACTAGAAGGAACTCTTTTCCAGGAATATCTGTAGACTTCTCCTAGTGGACGTCATGTGGCAATCAGTAAAACAGAGTCTGGTGGGGAAAACATAGAGAGAAGCAAGAACACCGGGCAAGAGAAACCATTCCTGTGAACCATGTGTTGACCTAGGAGACCACAAATTAACATTACCTATATTGTATTATATTTTTATTTGTTCTAGTAAACATTTTCCGAGCACTACAGCCAGGAGTAGTTTGACACCTTTTGTGTAGTAGATGGAATAATATATTTCATACCCTCGGCAGCTCATCGTTAACACTCTATCAGACATAAGAGCATTGGATATCAATAGGCAGTTTTCAGAGGAAAAGATCCAGGCTATCAATAGCCATAAGACAAAAATATTCTAGATTATTAATAATTAGAGAAATGCAAACTTAAAAAACCCTGAGGTACTGTCTAATACTCATCAGATTGGCAAAGTTAAAAAAAAATCGAGTTGAGCATGTGGCAAAGCAGGTAAATTAATGCCCTGTGGGTGGAGCTGTGAACTGGTCCAGTTTTTCTGGAAGGCAATTTTAAACTATGCCCCAAAAGCTATTAAATTGTGCATATCCTTTGACCCCGAATATTACTACAAACATACCTCTGAGATACTGCAGGTTCAGTTCCAGGCTGATGCAATAAAGTGACTCATAATATTTTTTTTTGGTTTCCTACTGCAAATAAAAGTTGTTTGCACTATATTATAGTCTATTAAATGTGCAACAGGATTGTGTCTCAAAAATGTACATATCTCAATTGAAAAATATTGCTGGGGGGCAGAGCCAAGATAACAGGCTGAAAAGTAGGGACTAGTGTGGGCTCCCTGCCGAGTCCCTCCAAAAACCTATAAAAAAATGGCTCTGAACCAATTCTAGAACGGCAGAACCCACAAAAGAGCAGAGGGAAGCAGGGCTCCAGCCCAGAACAGCCTGGATGGTCTCTGGGTAAGGTCTATCCCGCAAGGAGCTGGGAGCAGAGCAGAGTAGAGCAGAGCCCAGCGTGAGCGGCTCGGACCAATCAGACCAGGAGCCAGGCGGAGCGGGCCCTAGGGCCCAGAATCAGTGAGCTGCAGCAGTTACCAGACTTCTCAACCCACAAACACCAAAGACAACAGAGAAGGTTAGTGGGAAAAGCTGCAGGAGTGGAAGGAATTCACGGTTTGGCTACCTGGGGCAGCAGAGGTCGGACAGCTACAGAAGTACAGCTGCAGTTGCTTCCGGCCCCAGGCCCACCTGGTGGGAGGAATTAAGTGGCGGATCAGAGCAGGAGTGCACAGCCTGCTGAAGATCTAAGCCGAGTCTGGGTTGGGGGTTCTTGGGGAAGGAGGAGTGCTGGTATGGCAGAGCTGGCACATCCCCCCAAGCGTGGAACATAGAACTCTTTAGTCTACAAGCAGTCATACCCCACTGAAAAACTCAAGGGTCAAGTTAGTTGGTTGGGAATATGGCCAGGCAGTGAAAACGCACCCAGATTCAGTCTCAGACTCTGGAATCCTTCTTTGGTGACAAAGAAGACCAAAACATACAACCAGAAGAAGTCAACAAAGTCAAAGAGCCTACATCAAAAGCCTCCAAGAAAAACATGAACTGGTCTCAGGCCATGGAAGAGCTCAAAAAGGAGTTGGAAAAGCAAGTTAGAGAAGTAGAGGAAAAATTGGGAAGAGAAATGAGAATGATGCAAGAAAACCATGAAAAACAAGTCAATGACTTGCTAAAGGAGACCCAAAAAAATGCTGGAAAATACACTGAAGAAAACAACACCTTAAAAAATAGACTAACTCAAATGGCAAAAGAGCTCCAAAAAGCCAATGAGGAGGAGAATGCCTTGAAAGGCAGAATTAGCCAAATGGAAAAGGAGGTCCAAAAGACCACTGAAGAAAATACTACCTTAAAAATTACATTGGAGCAAGTGGAAGCTAGTGACTTTATCAGAAATCAAGATATTATAAAACAGAACCAAAGGAATGAAAAAAGGAAGACAATGTAAAATATCTCATTGGAAAAACCACTGACCTGGAAAATAGATCCAGGAGAGATAATTTAAAAATTATTGGACTACCTGAAAGCCATGATCAAAAAAAGAGCCTACATATCATCTTTCAAGAAATTATCAAGGAAAACTGCCCTGATATTCTAGAGTCACAGGGCAAAATAGAAATTGAAAGAATCCACCGATCACCTCCTCAAATAGATCCCAAAAAGAAATCTCCTAGGAATATTGTAGCCAAATTCCAGAGCTCCCAGATCAAGGAGAAAATACTGCAAGCAGCCAGAAAGAAACAATTTGAGTATTGTGGAAACACAATCAGAATAACCCAAAATCTAGCAGCTTCTACATTAAGAGATTGAAGGACTTGGAATATGATATTCCGGAGGTCAATGGAGCTAGGATTAAAACCAAGAATCACCTACCCAGCAAAACTGAGTATCATGCTCCAAGGAAAAATATGGATTTTCAATAAAATAGAGGACTTTCAAGCTTTCTCAGTGAAAAGACCAGAGCTGAATAGAAAATTTGACTTTCAAACACAAGAATCAAGAGAAGCATGAAAAGGTAATCAAGGAAAAGAAATTGCAAGGGACTTACTAAAGTTGAACTGTTTTGTTTACATTCCTACATGGAAAGATGATGTGTATGATTCATGAGACCTCAGTATTAGGGTAGCTGAAGGGAATATTCATATATATATATATATGTTTATGTATACATATGTATATGTGAGTGTGTATGTATGTATATGTATATGTGAGTGTGTATGTATGTATATATGTATGTGTATATATATATAGAGAGAGAGAGAGAGGGTGAGGTGAAGATGAAGGGAAGATGCCTAAAAGAAATAAAATAAAATTAAGGGATGAGAGAGAAATATATTGAGAGAGGGAGATAGGGAGAGATAGAATGGGGTAAATTATCTCGCATAAAAGTGGCAAGAAAAAGCAGTTCTGTAGGAAGGGAAGAGAAGTCAGGTGAGGGGGAATGAAAAAAAAGAAGGTCCCTCTATGCCTACATTTTGTAGGGTTTTAGCATAAATAAATATTGTACTTTGTCACAGGTTTTTCCTGCACTTATTGAGGGAATTACATGGTTTTGGATGTTTTTGTTCTTAATATGATTATGATGATTATTGTTTTCATAATATTGATTACACTTGTATCCCTTGTATACATCCAACTTGGTCATGATGAATGGTTCATTGCATGAATCACTACAGTCTGTTTGACATGATTTTATTTAACATTTATAATCAATATTCATGAATGGCAAAAAAAAAAGAAAAATATTGCTAAAAATGCTCACCATCATCTGAGCCTTCAGCAAGTCATAATCTCTTTGTTGGTGGAGGGTCTGGCCTCGATACTAATGGTTGCTGACTGCTCAGGGTGGTGGTTGCTGAAGATTGGGATAGCTGTGGCAATTTCTTAAAATAAGACAACAATAATATCAATTGACTCATTTAGTATTTATTAATCATCAAAACAACTCATTGAAGCAGGAAGTACAGGTATTACTATACTGGAGAAATCTTTCAATAGAAGGGATATGACAGAGGTTTTCATATATTGAGGTTAAATTATTTTTTCAATGAACAGAATACATTTTTCTCTACTTCCCAGCTTCTTCTTCTCCAAACAACAACAATAAAAAGTCCCAAATGCTTTAAATATGCTTAGTTAAGCAAAGTAAATTCCTACATTGGCCATGTCCAAAAAATATATGTCTCCTTCTGCATCATAAATCTTTGACTTCTCTTTAGGGAGGTGGGTAATGTACTTTATCATGGATCTGCACAGCTTGTCATTGTTCTAATCAGAGTTCTTAAAGTCTTTCTAACTTGTTTGTCTTTACAATGTGATTGTCGTATAATTCATCTTCACTCTGCATAAGTTCATACAAGTCTTCTCATGTTTCTCTTCAGGTAATCTAGAGGAAGCCAGTCCCAATCCCTCTTCATCCAAGGACCTTCAGTCTCTTGAGTGTGACCTCTTTGCTGGGCCATCTCCAATTGTCCTGATGAATATCCGCCCATTGGACCCAGATGGCTCCAAAGCACTCAGGACCAGAGTGGGCAGAGGAAGGCATTTATTACGCTGCTCGAGAGAGTGGGTGCAATGCTCACTAGGAACACTCACCAATTGACTCTTTCTTTCACTTGAACACTAAGAGGATGTTGTAAGGTTATCAGTTGGCCAAATTTCAATATTATTTTGCCTCAGGAAATAGGGAAGACCAAGAAGAGTGAGAGAGACAGGGAGTGGCTGGTTGGTGGAGCAGTCAGAACACATGCAACATTTATGGATTAAGTTCACTGTCTTATATGGATGGTATTTGTGGCACCTCAAAACAACTACAATAGTAACATCAAAGATCACAGGTCACCATAACAGATATAATAATAATGCAAAAGTTTGAAATACCATGAGAATTACCAAAATGTAACACAGAGCCACAATGTGAGCATTGGCTTTTGGAAAAATGGCGCCAATAGACACAGGGTTGCCACAGACCTTCTATTTGTTTAAAAAAAACAGCAAAGCACAATAAAATGAGCTACACAGATCAAACAGAGGAATAGGACTCATATGTACAAAATCATTTATAGCGGTTCTTTTTCTGGTGGAAAAGAACTGGAAACTGAGGGGAAGCCTATCAATTGAGGCATCACTAAATGTGTTATATATAAATGTGAGGGAATACTGTTGTGCTGTAAGGAATGATAATGGGTATGATTTCAGAGAAACTTGAGAAGACTTCTATGAATTGATACAAAATGAAGTGAGCAGAACCAGAACAACAAATGCAATAAAGATAACAACTTTGAAAGACTTAGGAACTCTGATTTGACAATGTAAGAAAATACAAAAGGAAGTATAGCTGGACAGCAGGGTAAGGCTCGTTTGTCCCCTTGCTCTTGCTCTTGCTCTTGGGCAAGTGAGCCCCCAGCTCAGAGACCCAAGCAGATATACTTCTCAGTTTGTCCATTCAGATGAAGGTCATTTCTTAAGGTCTCAGAAGGGAACTACAGATGTGTAAAGCAATGGCTCTTGCTTAGATCTAATGCTGCTACTCTGGGGTGATCACCACCTCTCTTTTCTCTTCTTAAGAATCCTCGCCACCACCACCACCAAATTCATACCACATGCACATGGAAAAAAACTTACAACAACTTTTCCCCTGCCTTTCCAGGGCTGATCTTGAATTAGTTTCTTCTCTTCCCAAAGTGGGAAGAGCTACAAATCCCAGGGGGTTTGTGGCTAGCTAGCTCTTTGCCAGGAGTTGTTACATAAGGAAAATGGGGAAAAGGCCACATTTGTTGAGAGTCATCTGCTCCAACCACAATACAAAGGCTTCCTGCTTTGTGGCAATGGTTCCTGGAACAGGCAAGGTGGGAGTGAGGCCTTTCTGCAATTGTGCCTCAGTGGCTACAGATTGAGAATCTTTCTGTTTTTCAGGGGAGAGGGGTGATAAAAAGGCCAAGCTCAAGAAATATATAACTCAGTCAACTCCAGTATCTTTAACAAGAAAACCCCAAATGGGATCACAAGAGTGGGATGTGACCAAAAAAATGACTAAACCACCACAAATTGTCCCGGAATCAAGCAGTCAATATCACTGTGATGTAACTAGGACAACATGTACCCAGGACAGGGCAAGAAATCTACAAAGACTTAACCATCTCAGATGAATTTCATAGTTTTATTAAGAAAATACCATCAACTCCAGAACAAAATTCTCATTGAGGGAGCAACAAAGACTTTTCATAGATGAATATCAAGATCAGAACAAAGTTCTATGGGGCTGGACTTTGTGCCTTATCAGCAACATAACAAAGGCATCTCAGTAGGCCAGTAAAAGCCCTGGACAGTGCTGGAACCTGTGCCCTATGCTGGCCTTGGTTAGGTGTAGGGTAGGGGTGATCTCAAGCTGAGTTCTTCTATAATCAAGTACTTATTACTCTTTAATTCTCCTCCCGGTCACTAACAGAAAGTATCCCAAAAGAAAATCTAACAACTCAGATCTCCCAAACGAACTCTAAAAACAGTAAGATCCAGGAACATAGAAAGAGAAAAAAATATAAAATATAATTTATACAATAACAATATTGCAAAGACAAACAACTTCGAAAGACTTTTAGAACTTTGATCAATGTAATAACCAACGTGTTTCCTCTCAACATTCTAGCAATATAGTCTTTATCAATGAAAATTATTACCAAGTTCCATTTGTCTTTATGGGACATTTTTAAAGTTCCTGGGCTTATAAAAGAATGTTTCAGAGTGCTTTGGGATCCCAAGGCATTATGTAAATGTGAGGGAAGTAGATAAAACTGAGTACTGTGAGTTTGGGGCAAACATGTTCTATCCAGATAAAGTACTCTAAATTCAAGCAGACAGATCTGTGGGGTTTGTACTTTACCTCCAACAGAATGAACAAGGCTGATTCTATTTTAAAAGGGCCTCCACCACCTTAGACATTTCCTGCCAACAGAAAGAATTCTAATAAGACTAACAACAGAGAAATGCATTTCTCACAGCACAAACTTTTAACAATTCCTGTGACTCCAAGGCTTACTTACTTCCCGCATTTCTTTTCAATCAGGGAATGCCCCTGACCATCTGTGTTCTCTAAGTGAACCTAGAAATCTATAAAAACCCAATCTCCACCGTAAGAAGATGTAGCTGCTAGCAGACAACAATCTTTCTTGGTACACTAATAAATTTCCTTTCATTTCAGTTTGGGTACTCCCTTTTTGATCCCTAGTCTTGCAAACATTTTGTGGGTGAGATTCTCCCTGTCAAGAAACCAAAATTCCTACACCATAATGGTGGGCATGGAGTTGGGGTTGCCAAGTGCAAAAAGAACCATTTTTTCTGAACCCCTGGAAAGTGGGAGCTTATCTTAATACAGACTCAGAGAGGTTCAGAATACAGAAAGCCCTGTATAAGGAAACATGGGGCTCACAAAAAGACAATAAAAGGATCCAGTTTTATTGAAGGGAGATCTAAAATCAAAAGCAGTCAAAGAGAATTATGCAAACAGGTCTTCTGAGAACCCAAGTAGAATCAGACACCTTGATGGGTTTTTATAGGGTTCTTGGGTCTAACAGAGGGCTCTGCTAGGGGAAGGGAGCCAGGAGCCTGGACCTAGAGATAGGTACTGATTCACGCTAGGAAGAAAAAAATTCCTGGAAAATTGGTAGTTAGTTGATATTCACACCCCCTTTGCTTCTTTATTTGGTGGGTTGAGAGACTTTCTCACAGAGCTGAAATTGTGAGTAGAAGTGAAGATTAGAAATAGGATGGAATAAGACCTTCCCCCTACCTGCCTTAAGGGAGCCTGAAGGCCCAAGAGATGAGTCAGTGAGTCTCAAGGGAATTCACTAGCTTGTCTCTGATGGATAGTCCCTTTCTAGCACCCCACTGAAAGTTGTTTCCATCAATAACATTTTAATTTTGTGATCTGACAAGCCAGGACACATTGGCTGCCTGCTAAGTGTTCAATCCTCATGGGCTAGAACACTTAATTTGTAACTGGAACTTGAGTCATTTGTAACATTAGCAGCATCTTACTTTTTTTCTTTCTTTTTAAAGAAAAATTTTGTCTACCACTTTAGTCATTTTTGATCTCCATAGTATCCTACTTTGATACCTCATCATGGTGTGTAGGTAACCCTGGGTTCTCTAAGGCTGTTCAAGCAGAACCTAAATTCCTACAGATTCTGCCATGTTAGAAAAGCTTTGAGTGTTGTCTTGGCTATACACCAAATCAGCTTCCCTAGGCCCAGCCTAGCTAAATGTGGGGGGACCAATCCCCAGGAGGCTAGTCACTTGGCAATGAATTCTGTGGCCATATCAGCCCATGAAACAAATTAAAATGCAAACCAACCCTTGGTCCTGCGTGGCTACCTTCCACATCTATGGGAATGGAAGCAAAATAACAGAAATCAGGGCAGAAAGTGCAAGATCAGTTTTTAGGCAATCTATAAACTTTCATTTGGCTGTTGGTATTCTAAATGTAAGATTCTTGTACAATGATCAATGAGTGGACATAATACTGGAGAAAATGAAAGATCCGCAAGCAATTATTAAGTACTTACTGTGTGCCAAAAATTGTGCTATGTGCTGGGGAGGCAAAGAAAAGCCAAAAGCATGGTCCCTACACTCAAGGAGCTCACACTCTAATGGGGGAAAAGCGTGAAAATAACTGTATACATACATATATATATATATATATATATATATATATGATATAAATGGAAGTTCATTTCAGAGGGAAGGCACTTAGAGAGAGGGCTAGGAGAGTGCAGATAAGGCTTCTTGTAGAAGGCAAACTTTGAGCATGATAGATCTTGACATTCTAACCATAACATGCTGGAAGCAAAGAGTTATAGACAAATGAAAGGATGGCTCACTGCTGTCCCTTAAAGAGGCAAAGAAAGGAATTAGAGGAGGTGGTTTTATCATATACCCAAAGGCAGCGAGAAACATCATTGCATGGGATATTTAGTTATCTCTTAATGTAGGCCTCATGATAAGTAGTGGCGAAAAAGTACACCATGGAAATAATGGTAGCTTATGTGCTGACATCGATTACAGAGGACAAAAAGGTAGAGAAATTCTAGAAAGAACTCAATAGACCCTCCAAATTAAATCAATATATACTTTGACGCTCGGGGAATGGGTAGCAATGGTGAGAAATATATTGGAGAACACAGGTCAAAGGTAGGGAGAGGCCAAAGACTTGTTAGAAACTCATAGTAGCCTTGTGCCTCTTCATAAATACTCAATTAGAAAAGAGAATCGGTAATAAAACAATGTTAATAGCTAGTATTTACATAGTACTTTAAGGTTGGCAAAGTGCTGCACATATCGTTGTAAAGAATAGACGTGACAAATGTTGAATTACATCACAAAAAAAAATGAAATCGATGAAATTTGAAGACAAAAAGCCTCCTTGCTGATATGGGAGTCATTCTTGAATTAGCCATTTGTGTATAGTTAGACCACCAACTTGTTAGAACAAAGATCAGAACCAGTATAACACTAGAAGAAAGGATAATAATGAGAAAAAGATGTACTGCCAAATTAAAACAACTCAGTTGTGACCTATTTAAGTGTTATTGATAATGGAAAATAAATGGTAGGAATTACAACAGTCATTACCCTCTCCTCATTTTTCCTTTTTGTGACCTCCTCAGTTCCCATGGGGTCCATATCCAGCTTGAGTTTCTTTTCTGATCTCCAGTCTTATGTCAACGATTGCCTGCTGAACAGTTTAAATGGCATGTCTCAATGACATCTCAAATTCAGTATTTCCACAACAAAGCTCATTATCTTTTCCCCCAAACCCTCCCTTCTACCCTACTTGTTTATTTCTGTTGCAGGCATCACTATTCTATCAGCCAGTGGTTTTTGGCTGGATTGTAGTTTTTGAAGGGGAATATTGTGAAATAAGGCTGGAGAGGGAGGTGAGGAGCATTTTATTTTCTCTTACAGGCACTGGAAAGTCACTAAAGGTTTTTGAGCATCTAATGGCATGGTTAAATCTATTTTTTAGGAGGCTAATGATCTAACCGGTACACCAAAGACCAACATAGTCATAAAAGTGATTTGTTAGGTTATAAAAAAAATACAGCACAGTGTTTTGCAAGTATTAATCGTGAGCAAACAACAATTGTTGAATGAGTGTATTAGCTTTCCCCTCCTATCCCTTCTCGTTCACTGTCAGGGAAAGAGCCAGATGAGCAGAGCACAGCAATGACAAGCTGTAGCACAGGCCTTGATGGAGGGAAAGTTGGAGTATTTGTTTCAGGCTTCTTTTAGGGTTAGGCTCTGTGCCCTACACTGATGCAGAGTCAGGAGGATCCAGTCCTATCACAAATTTTCCACCTAGAGCATTGGAAAAAGTACTTGGCTTGGAGTTGGAAGATCTGGGTTCAAGGCTTACCTTTACCATTGGCTATGTGACTGCACAAATCAATTCATTTTTCTGAATTTCTGTTTCCTCCCAGTATGTCTATGCTATGTCAATGTTGGGGAATGTTTTATAGAATGTAAAGCACTATTTATTGACCTTTCAAGTCTCTTCCTGCTGTAACATTTGGCTGCCCAGTAGTGAGAGAGAGTTTCTCATTCCCCATGGTCTTACTCCCAAGACTTTACCTGCTTAAGACTGTCACATCTGGGAGTGTGAACCTTTAAGTTGCCACTGCTTTTTTTCCTAATTGTCCCTGGTCTGGAAGAGTTGAGAGCATCTCAAAAGCACAGACCCCAAGTCAATATGTTCCTGACATGTGTCCCACCCTGGTGGGAAGGGGACCCTCCAGATAGGTACTATCTACAGTATATCATAAGAGAAATCCAGGCAAACATTGGGAAAATTGTCCCTCTTCAGTTGTTGTAAGGTCTGAATAATCTTGCCTGAGAGAGTACCCAGAGCTATTGATGCTTTCAGGCTCAGCACATTGCAGAAAATGCTAAATGAGATGAGAATATCATTGGATCTTAGATTTAGAGCTGGAAGAGGCTCATTTCATAGGCCATTTATCCAGAGGTGTCCAACATGTAGCTCAGAGCCACATTAAAATGTAATTGGGAAATGTTTAACAAAATAAATAAAATATACAATAGAATATAATATGTGGTTGCTGCAGGGATCCTTATATACCATTTAGTGGCCCTGTTTCCATTGGAATTTAATATCTCTGATGGAATCCAACCCCCTTATCTTAACAGAAGAAGAAACAAAAGCCCAGGGAAGCTAAAAGGTTCATGTATTAGCACCACAAAACAGGGTATATGGGATCCCAAAGCTGGGTCCTACTTGGGGTGTGGTTAAGCGGGGCTGAGGCCCTAAACTGGCTTCTTTATGGCAAAAAGCTGTGTATTTAAGCCTTTTTTATTGATAACTTTTTCAACACATAACATAGAATTCTACCATACTCCCAACTGAATCCTCCACAATGTATATCTCCAAACAGCTGAGTTGTGAACAAGCTATATTCACTGTGCAATCAGGTGGGAAATTTTTAGGCCCTGCCCTTTCTGTTAAATATGAAGCAATCTTTGTGGAGAATTGTGGGTATGTGACAGGAAGGGTCACACTGGTTGGATTATTTGTGACTTAAATGTAATTTCCTTAAAGTAAATGCTTCAGGACCAGAAAAATGTATGGTAGGCTTACGTTAAGAATAGAATATGTAAGACCAGAATTCTTAACCTTTTTTGTATCATGAAACCCTCTGAAGTTTGTTGAGGACAATAGACCTCTTCTTAGAATGATGTGTTTGGTTTTTGTTTTTTAATTCATAGTTGAAGGAAATGCTAGATTTCAGTGAGAGGTTAGCAAAAATGAAGATTTTTTTTTTCCCATCCAAGTTCACAGAGCTGCCTCCAAATTTATCTGCATACACCTTGGGGGGAACAGTCTATGGACCCCAGTTTAAGAACCCCTGCTCTAAAAGAAGTCAGAATGACAGTGAGCCCAGGGTAGGGACAGGCGGACTTAGCCTAGGGGCAGGGGTTAGGGAGGGTTGCTGTCAAATTCACTTTAATTCGGCAAACATTAACTCATAGTGTGCTATGTGTATGGCATATACTAGGCTCAAGGGTTACAAAGATGAAAGGGATATAGCTCCTGATCCTAGGGAGTTTACAATCTCCTGAAGATGATGCACAAATAAGGCCCAGATAATCCAAGGTAAGAAAATTAAGTGAAGGCAGGAGTGAGCCAGAGAGCTCCTGCCAATTCTGAGCCAGAAGAGAGAGCTCTTTGTAGCTGTGGGGGATGGGGAAAACTTCTTGGTGATTCCTAATCTCAAGAGCTGCAGGTGATGTTGAAGGTCATTTAGTCCAGCCCCATCAGTTGCTAGTTGTCGTCCTCTCTTGGGTTTCCATTTCTGAACACAAGTTAGCAATCTGCAATCCTGAGAAATGGACCAGACTTCTTGGTTACCTCCTGAGTTTGAGAGGTCCTAATTTGGGTTCTGGCTCCCCAGAGGAAGATGTCACAGTATTGCCTCCCAGAAGGCAAGAAAACCCCTGCCAGGATGACTTGCCCACAAAATGACCCATTTTGGCCATGGGTAAGATGGCGGGATTGCAGAGAGCAGACAATGAAGCTGGGGAGAGTCCTAGGAGGCTCTCCATGTGCAGCTCCAGCAGGAATGACCTCTGTGCTTTCTGAGGGGAGAAACAGTGGAGAAGGAAAGGCTCCAGACTTGGGGGCCAGAAGACTTGGGATCCAATCCCACTTCTGTTATTTATCTTGAGCAAGTCACTAAACTGGTCTGGGCCTGTTTTCTCTTCTGTAGTGCAGACTTGAACTCAAGGCCTATCTGGCCACAAGATATGACAAGGTATGCCTTCCTGAACAAATTGTGGTGTATAAATGTGTATTCTTAGGAGGAGGGTTTATGGATCAGTTGATTTCCCCCAATCTAGTCTATATAATCACAAAAATTAAAGGTCAGATAACAGAAATAGACAAGGTGTTAATATGCGAAACCAGGTACTAAAATGGAATTAGAAGGACAGCCTGCTATTAGATGGCTAGAGGTTGGCCACGCCCCAATGGCCTGTAAAAAACTCAGCTTACCAGTTCTGAAATCAATCAACCGAGCCCAAGCAGCCTCCAGGAGTGAGACCTCTGATAACAAAGATGCTCCACCCAGTGAGAAGCAATGTGAAGAACACTAAGAAAAAGGACATCCGAGCTTGTAGTAGGGGAAAGGAAGGGAAGGGAACCAGCATTTACATAGCGCCTCTTATGTGCCAGAACTATGCTAAGCACTTTTTACAAATAGCTCATTTGATTTTTCGGACAACCCTCTGAGGTAGGTGCTGTTATCATCCCCATTTTACAGTTGAGGAAACTGAGGCAAACAAAGGTTAAGTGACTTGCCCAAGGTGACACAGCTAGAAAATATCTGAGACCAGATTTGAACTGAGGTCTTGTTGACTCTAGGCCCAATGCTCTATCTACTGAGTCAAGTATCTATTCACTGAATGGGTGTTAACCTCACTCAAAATGAGAACCTGAAAAGGCCTTAGCCTGAAAGGGCCAGGGTCTCCCAATGCATCCTGGGCCATCTCCAGCCATCCTGGTGAACATCAGGCCACAGGACCCAGATGGCTCTGGAAGAGAAAGTGAGACTGGTGACCTTGCACAGCCCTCCCTCACTCAAATCAAAGTCAATTGCAAGTTGTGTCATCATTTCCCTGATGTCACAGTCCTCTTTGAGAATGAAGGACAAACACAACAACCTAGCTGCCTTGTAGTAGCAGCAGTGAGAGTTTTCTTGACCGTAGATGTTACCTATATGTGTGCTTCACTACCAGGGAACTCGGTGCTCTTTCCTTAGAACCCAACCCACCGGCTATGCAGAGTTGGGGGAAAGGGGTTGGGGGGTGGGCACGGGGTGCTGAAAATGTAAGGAATATTATTACTGTGAAATGATGAAAAATTCAGAAAAATATGGGAAGATTTACATGAAGAGATGTGGAGTGAAATAAATAGAAGCAGAGTGACGCTCATAATAATAACAACATAGAGCGAAGGAACAAAAGTAGAAATGAAATGCAGTGTAATTATAATGACTAAACTTGGCATCAGAGGTTTGAGAAAATGCAGTTTTCTCCCTTCAGGTTGGACACTTATGAGTAGAGAACATTGTTTGCATTGCACTGCCAGACAATTCAAGGCCCTTTTAGCTCTAAATCTGCTCTTATGATCCAAGTTTTGCTGAACTGTTTTTTTCATTTCTTAATCTTGGTTACAAGGAATGGCTCAGGGTAGGGCAGGGGTAGGATATTGTAAGAAATCAGTGTGATATAAAAACAAAAGGCATTGATAAAAATAAGAGAAAATCTTTTTCTAAAAAGAAGAGGAAAGTTACTAAGGAATAAAGGTAGGCATGGAGATGTTAAAGAAGCTATTTGAAAATATAAAATGATTTATATGTTTCTCATGACTGCACATGTATAACCTATAAAATTGCTTGCCTTCTCAGTGAGGGGGAAGGGGAGGGAGAGGATTTGGAACTCAAAATTTTAAAAAGAACATTAGAATAGTTTTTACATGTAATTGGAAAAAAGGATTAATTTTTTTTATAAAAAGGACATAAGAAAATATATGATTTATTTAGAAAACCAAGATCAAAGAGATTTAACAACAAAGAAAAGAAAATGAGATAATAAATAGCTTTGTCAAAATAGCAGACTGTGAGATAAATCCATAAAAATCATCAGCCTTTCTAAACATCAAAAAAATAAAAAGAAAATGATGAAAAGAGGTAGCACATAAGCTGACCCTCGAGGGAAGAGAGAAGTTCCAACAGGTGAAAGCTGGGAGACATGAGACAACAGGATAAGATCTGTTAATAGCCAGGAGTTCAGTTAGGATGCGTACAAAAAGAAATGTGAAAAAAAAGGTAGAGAGGTCGGTTGGATCTAGATTGTGGAAGGTCTTAAACACCAGGTTAAAGGGTTAATAGTTTGTACTATAAGTACAGTATAAATAGTATAAATAACAGTGAACCACAGAGGTGTTTTTGAGTGATTGACATTCATTACCAAGATTTAAAAATGAAAAGAACACAGATCAACAAAACTTGGATCATAGGAGCAGATTTAGGGTTAGAAGGTCCTTGGATTGTCTGACTGCTATGCATGCAATGTTCTCTCCACATAGTCTTCCATGTGGAAGGAGAGAATTGCATTTTCTCAAACCCTCGATGCCAAGTTTAGTCATTATAAGTACATGCATTATTAATCAAATTATTTTGGAAACTGTGCGAAGGATAGATTGCAGAGAGGAGACTGTGGAATCAGTCAAAAGCCCAAACAAGAGGTAATAGGGACCTAAATCTGATTAGCAATTTGGGTAGAGAAGAAGAGATAGTTATAAAATATCTCCTCTAGGTAGGCAATGGCTTTGATTTGTGGGATGAAGGAAAGAGAAGAGTTAAAGATAATGGAGGCCTTGAGACTGGCCATCCGGGACAATGGCAGCGCCCTCAACGAAAACAGAGAAAGGGCCAGTCTAAGAAGGAAGATGATGAGTTCAGGTTGAGACCCAATGACTTTGAGGTTCCAGGACAACCCTTGAGTGGGTTTTGTGGTAACACCAGACTAGAGCTAAGGGAAGAGGCAAAACTCTGAGAAGCACTAAGTGTGAGTGCAGTAACTATAACGAAGCTTCATTTGGCTACATCTTGGCTTTCCTGTTTGCGGAAGAGGGCTAGCCTTTCTTCAGTAGCACCTTACTAGTAATCTTCAGATGAACAAGCCTGACCAAATCACTACCTGCTCAGCAGCCATCAAAAGCTCCCCATTGCCTACTGAATAAAATACAAACATCTTTGCCCTTTGAAATCCCTCCATTGCTTCATGGCCCATGAGGTCAGACGGGAGTAGAGTGAGAGGTGCTGAGTTCAAATCCTGACTCTGATACTCACTGCCTGTATGACCCTGAGCAGTCAGTTTCATCTCTCAGAGCTTCTGTTTGTGCATCTATAAAATGAGGAGGCTGCTCTAGGTGGCCCCTAAAATCCCACTTCTAAATCCATTACTGATTCTGTGATGTGAGAATATCTTGAAAAATATAAAACACTATGTGAATGCAAGATACTTCTTATTTAAATTATGGAATTTAGAGCTGGAAGTAACAGTCGACTTAGTCGAAGTTCATTTTTCAAAATAAGAAACTGAGACTCAGAGATTGTGACTTGCCCAAGATGATACAAGTAAGAAGCGACTCTTTCAGGCCAAAGCCTTCCCTGAAAATGACACCTCTTCTCAGACTTCTCAAACCTCTCTCTCTCTCTCTCCCTCTCTCTCTCTCTCTCTCTCTCTCTCCCTCCCTCTCTCTCTCTCACCCCCTTTCTCTCTCTCTGTCTCTGTCTCTCTCTGTCTCTGTCTCTTTCTCTATCTCTCTCTGTCTCTGTCTCTCTCTCTCTGTCTGTCTGTCTCTGTGTCTCTCTGTCTCTCTCTGTCTCTCTCTCTCTGTCTCTCTCTCTCTCTCTCTCTCTCTCTGTCTCTCTCTCTCCCTCCCTCTCTCTCTCTCACCCCCTTTCTCTCTCTCTGTCTGTCTCTCTCTCCATCTGTCTGTCTCTCCCTCTGTCTCCGTCTCTTTCTCTTTCTGTCTCTGTCTCTGTGTGTGTCTCTCTCTCTGTCTCTCTCTCTCTGTTTCTGTCTCTCTGTCTCTCTCTCTCTGTTTCTGTCTCTCTCTCTATCTCTCTGTCTCCCTCATATTTCTTGGTTATCCCTCCCCTTGTTCTATCCCTCTGTTCCATGTTATTTCTAGTCTTGATGGAGTTTTGAGTCACAAAGACCTGGGTTCAGTTTCACTTATGACATTCACTATCCTTGCGATCATGAACCAGTCTTAAAGCCTCTGGGCCTCAGTTTCTTCATCCGCAAGATATCTTTCATACACATTACAGGAGCTTTGTGACAAAGTAACGAGATAATGTAGGAGGAGCACTTTGCAAACCTTAAAGCCCTATGTAAATATTGGTTACTGTCACTGTCTTGGCATCCCTAAGCCCATGCTGATCAGTTATGCATGTCCATATAACAAATATGAAATGAGTATCCCACTGGACTAGCTAACAGAGTTACCATTTTGGATGCATGGGTGGAGGTTTGAGCTACTCTCTATATTATTCCTTCCCCCAAAAAAGGAACCTGGTCCTTTCTGTCCACCTACAGCAAAATACAAACTACTTTCCTGGCATCAAACTAGGAGCCTAAAGTCATTTGCCAACAAGTAAAGATAAATTGTGGCTGGGCTTGCCTGACATTGTCATCCCACTGACTAACTTTGCTGTGGTGAAACCAAAAGATTTGCTGGAGGCATAATGGACTGTGAGTTTCTGTAAAATTTCTGGGCCTTGGAAAAGGGCTGCAGAATTGCTATGCCCCTTAATCATTCCTGTAAGCAAATTGCACAAAGACTTTTTTAAAATGACAGTTTCTATACCTCATCTATCAAAAGCCAAAGCAGAAAATCTCTACCTCCCCATACAACCTGTACCAAGCAGAGAGCCAAGGGAACTGCAGAGCTGAAGAAGGTGTTTTTTCTATCCAGGGTTGATTTAACTAGGCAATAAACAGAAGCTGCTTAAGGGAATACGGTCATCCCTCGGCCTCTTATTGGGTGATAAATCTATATCAGCCAACTCGCTGCTAAAACAGGATCAGAGATTTAGACCCGGAAGGGGCCTTAGAGACCATCCACCCTCTTAATTCACCCAAGTCCATTTAGAGAGGCCTAGGCCAGGCTTGGGAGTAGTCTCTTCTTCATTAAGGCATAATTCTCTAGGAGGCAGATGGGGAACTTCATTCAAGTTCTTAAATTTGTTATTTTCCTCTCCCTTTTCTGCCCACAAGATTTATAACCAAATTTGCCTTTGTTTGAGGTATAGGAACTAAGGCAGAAAGGAGCTTCTCCCAGAGGTTTCTGAAAACTGGAAGGTTTTCCAGGATGGGGCAGTTGCATGACTCCCCTTCCCTTCTACAGCTCGCCATCCATCTCGTTGGAAATATATTAATGAGCCACAGTGGCACCAAGAACCCTTTATCTGGCCCTTTCCATTGGATAGGCCCTGGTCCATTATGGCGAAACCCTATCTTCTCTCATTCCCCCCCACTGCACGTTACCCAGGGACTCTTCCTAGGGCCACAATCAAGGCATCATTGGAGGTGGAACAGGCCAAGCTGTATTTGGGAAAGCTTTGGCCTCTCTTGGTATGCCCCTTCTGCTCAATTCTCCTTGGCCCCCCACTTCTTCCTCCTCTCGGCTTCCAGCTCAGCCATCTCCTGCTTTCCCCTCTCTCTTAAATTTAAATAGAAGCCCCCAAATGTGCACTTGAACAGTGTGTATTACAGCCTCTAGCTACTAGGAGCTTCGATGTAGCTGGAGGAGAAGAACCACATACGCTCAGCCGAAGTGGGGCAAGTCTATTAAAAACGTTCCCTTTTATAGTGGAAAATGTCAGTGGGACAATAACCCTTTGCTCAGGACCAGGGGAAATTCTGCTTGAGAACTCCCAGCTTTGTTTATGCCCCCGAGTTCCCAGAGATGCCTCTCGGCAATTCAGTGAATACCTAATTCATCAACTTGCCCAGTTGCAGACCTGCCTCTATGGGGGTTTTTTGTTTTGTTTTAAATTACTATTGTCTTCCCTTCTCTGGTGGCCTATGGAGCCGGCTGCTTTTTCCTTTCCCTTGTCTTCCCCCACCCCAACCTATGAAGGCAATGTAGTGTCTGAAGCTAAACTTGAACTCCGGTTCTTCCTGACCGCAGGCCTGGGGTTCTATCCACCGTTCTACCTCACCACCTTATAGATGTACGTGTGTATACACAAAAATATATACAGCAGCACTTGGTTATAGAAAAGAGCTAGAAATGAAATGGGTGCCCATCATTTGAGGAATGCCTGAACAAACTGTGGTATATTAATATGATTAAATATTATTGTGCCACGAGAAATGATGAATGTGAAAGAATTCAGAGAAACTTGGCGAGCCTTGTCTGAACTGATGAGGAATGAAGTAAGCAGAGCCAGGGCAGTAGTTCACACTATAGTGTAAAGGAAAACACTGGAAAGACTTCAGAACCAATCACCTGGTGACCAGTTTTGACATCAAGGAAAATGATGGTGAAGCATGACTGTCACCTCTCAGCAAAGAGATAAAGGGTAGTAGGGATGAGGTGCACCCATTCTCAGACATGCGCAAGGTTCCAACTTGTTTTGTTCATTTTATTTATTTCTTACAAGTGAATGTTCGACATTTAAGAGCATAATCGTGGCCCTAAAGAAAAAATATGAGAAAATGCTCTCATTTACTCCTTGGCAGAGACAAGAGGTCCACAGATATGGTACAGTGCATATATTCTCAGACTTTTGATTTTGCTGATTTTTTTTCTCTAAGAAAACTTGTGATATTAAGTGGCTTTCTGGGTAGGATACTAGAAGAAATTTTGGTGTTGTAAAAAAAAATAAAAATATTAACAAAATTTGTTTTTTTAAAAAAATGTATCCTGGCTTTCTAGCCTAAGGAAAAACATTCCCTCTCACACTGGCCGTGCCAAGCTAAGACCCTTTGAAAGATACATATTTTGTTTACTGACCATGAAAAGACAATTCTTAAGTTCAAAGGGTTTTCTCAAAACAGTGAAAGCTCCTTTTCATTTTCCTTCAGTTAATGCCTCCCCCGAATGTGTTCCCCCCACTTATCAATTCAGTATTCAACACTCCCACAGTAAGAGGTTGCCTATAATCCTTTGAGCAGAGTTCATTTGGGACATCATCTCTTGTAGCTAATGAGTAGTGGGATGTTGCTTGAAAGAGCCCTTGGACACCTGGATCAGGACATCTGGATTCCAGGCCAGTCTCTGTCTACCACAAATTACTGATCATGGAGCTTTGGGTAAACTGTTTCACCCGCTAAGCCTTATCTGTACAATTAAAGTCTTTGTCGATGTCAGACACCCTACTAAAAGAGGTATAATAAACTAGATTGTAACCCTTAGACAGAGCCAGCTCAGATAGGGAACTGGCTTTGCATCTGGGAAAATCTGGGCTCTGGCCTCACCTCTGACTCATACCGTGTGACCCTGGGCAAGTCTCTTAACATCTCAGGTGCCTCAATGTACCTCAATGTACCTTCAACTGTAAAATTTCAAAGGAGTTGGTCAACTGCATGGAAGAGTTCCCAATACCAATGAAATCACAGGTCCCATTAAAAAAACAACAGGGCTTTCACATTTACAGAGCACTTTTGACACAGCTATGAGGTAGGTAGTAAAGTTTCCAAACTTTTGTGATCGTGTGCACTCATCAGTTAAAAAAAAGTAACCTTACCCCCAATATATGTACATTTATTTATAAATTACATGAAGCTTACAGCTATGATCCTATTAATGTTTGGACTGCTGAATTAAAATTATGTACATTATAAAACATACCAAAAAGTAGAAAAATTTTAAAAGGAGATAGATGAAATAGTTTTTCAAATACTTTTTTTAAAGATGTAAAACAAAAAAGCTTTTTGCTCTCACTAAACTATTAATAGATATGTGATTAATTACTAATAATATGTGCAAGTAGTTACTAATAAATAATTATTTATAAGTCTGTTCTATCTTCCAGGACATACACAGAGGTTTTTTCCCCTTAAATAATGAAGTATTTTCAAACACTGCTCTCGATAAAATATTATATATGGTACTTAAGAATTTTTAATTTTGTTTATTGACACAAAATCTTTTTATTCTCATTAAAATGCTAGTGCATTTGAAAATATTAACATTTTAATCAGAACAAAATATTAATATTTTGATGAGAGCAAAAGGGTTTTATATTATCAATACCTAAAATATTTAGAATACATTTTGTGAGAACAATTTGAATAGGGCTCTTTATTTTCAAAGAAAAATGTCATGGAGGATAGGGTGAACTTGTTAGTAATTAGTTATTAGTAATTAATTATTCATTCTAGTTGATGTCAAGTTAATGAGTACTTATGAAACAATGGAAATACAAATATAAGCAAAAAGAAAGGCAATCCTCGCCCTCAAGGAGTTTACATTCTTTTTTTAAAACTTTTTTTAATTTATTTTTCCCCAATAACATGTAAAAAAATTTAATATTCTTTTTTTTTTAAATGTGAGTTCACAATTCTCTCCTTCCTTGAGAAGACAAGCAATTTGATATAGGTTATACATGTTCAGTCATGCAAAACATTTCTGTATTACTCATGTTGTAAAAGAAAATACAGACAAAAAAAGAAAAATTAAGATAGTTTTTTTAAAAGTATGTTTTGAACTACATTCAGAGTTCTTCAATTCTCTCTCTGGAGATGGACAGTATTTTTCATCATGAGTCCTTCCAAATTATCTTGGATCACTGTATTTCTGAGAAGAGCTAAGTCATTCACAATCCATCATCATACAACATTGCTGGTACTGTGTACAATGTTCTCCTGGCTCTGCTCATTTCACTTTGCATTAGTTCATGTAAGTCTTTCCTGGTTTTTCTGAGAGCATCCTGCTCGTTATCTCTTAGAGCACAAGAGTATTCCATCACAATCATATACCGCAACTTGTCCATTCCCCAGTTGGTGAGCATTCCCTCAACTTCTAATTCTTTGCCACCACTAAAAGAGCTGCTATAAATATTTTTTATACATCCTATAGGTCCTTTTCCTTTTTTAAAATCTCTTTAGGATACAGATCTACTAGTAGTGCTGCTGGGTCAAAGAGAGTTTTACAGCCCTTTAGGAATAGTACCAAATTGCTCTCCAGAATGGTTCAATCAATCCACAACTCCACCAACAATGCATTCATGTCTCAATTTTCCCATATCCCTTTCCAATATTTGTCATTTAAGGAACTTACATTCTAATAGGGGAACCATGAATTTCTACAGAGGGAATAGATAAGAAGCCTACAGAACCAGGCATCCCTGCCTCAAGCCTCAAGCACAAATATCATTGTGTTCATTTAGACAAAAACTCCCCAACCTCTGCATAGATGATAACTTTGAAATGGAGTTACACCTCCCTCCCCCTTCCCATCCAATCAGCATTTATTAAGCACCTACTACAGACCAGGACTGGAGATACAAGCAATAAAAAGACAGGCCATACCCTCAATCTAATGGAGGAAGCAACACATACAAGTAGGCAGCAAGTAGGGGTGGAGAAGACCACGGGGTATGGGGTTGAGGAGCATCTTATTCTGTGGGGTTGAAACCAAGCAGAGCAGCAGATGCCAAGTGGAGTGGGCGGAGATTCCAGTTTCTGCTCTCTATAAAGAAAAGCATTGGGAGGAGTTTGGTGCTCCATCCTCCGAAACAGAGGGGAGAGGAGGCTGAGGGAGGTGGTATCAATCAAGGCTGGAGTTAGCAGCACAGTAGCAAATTTAGAAGTGATGAGCTTATCCTGAAAGGGACAATCTGTTCCATGGAATTGAAATGAGGCAGAACAGCAGATCCAAAGTGGAGAGGGGATGTAATGTCCAAACTTTGATAAGAAATTAACGCCCAACAGGAGCTGTTTATGAATGTATGCATTCCTTTCTCAGAGATAGTCTTGGAATGAGTTTTTTCCCCCTAAGCTTTATGACAAAATAAGCCAATTATTTTTGGTTGGGGGGAGGGTGGTTAGAGCACAGTGAGGTGAGAGCCAGAAGGGCTCCCACTTCCTGGGCGTCCTTGCATCAGAAAAGTTAACTAAATGGCTTTTATGTCTCTAACAACAGCTCATAAACATCAGACATTCCTACCAACTGCCCGGTAAACCACCGTGAAGCCAAGAGGATCTGAGCCATATCAGGGCATTTGTTGCATGTACTAGAATCTTCTATCGACTTATGTCTCTAAGCTTAAGTCATTATTAGTGAGTCTTTTTTGTTTTGGGGTTTTTTTATATTTAATTTATTTAATATATTTAGTTTTCAGCATTGATTTTCACAAGAGTACGAATTACAAATTTTCTCTCCATTTCTACCCTCCCACCCACTCCAAGATGGCATATATTCTGGTTGTCCCATTCCCCATTCAGGCCTCCCATCTGTCACCCCACTCCCCTCTCATCCCCCTTTCTCTTCTTCTCTTGTAGGGCAAGATAAATTTCTACGCCCCATTGCCTGTGTATCTTATTTCCTAGTTGCATGCAAAAAAAATTTTTTTTGTTGTTTTTGAATGTCTGCTTTTAAAACTTTGAGTTCCAAATTCTCTCCCCTCTTCCCTCCCCACCCACCCTCCCTCAGAAGGCAAGCAATTCAACATAAGCCACATGGGCATCATTATGTAAAACCCTTCCACAATAATCATGTTGTGAAAGATTAACTACGTTTTGCTCCTTCCTAACCTATCCACCTTTATCCAATTTTCTCCCTTGATCCTGTCCCTTTTCGAAAGTGTTTGGTTTTGATTACCTCCTCCCCCTGTCTGCCCTCCCTTCTATCATCCCCCCTTTTTTTTATCTTCTTCCTCCTTCTTTCCTATGGGGTAAGATATCCAATTGAGTGTGTATGGTACTCCCTCCTCGGGTCAAATCCGATGAGAGCAAGATTTACTCATTCCTCCTTACCTGCCCCCTCTTCCCTTCCTACAGAACCATTTTTTCTTGCCACTTTTGTGCAAGATAATTTATCCCATTCTATCTCTCCTTTTCTCCCTCTCTCAATATATTCCTCTCTTATCCCTTAATTTGATTTTATTTTTTTAGATATCGTCCCTTCATATTCAACTCATCCTGTGCCCTCTGTCTATATATATACACCTACTTATATACATACATAGACACACATATACGTATATATATGTATACACACACACACACACACACATATATATATATATATATATATATATATATATATATATATGTATATTCCTTTCAGCTACTATGATACTGCGGTCTCATGAATCATACACATCATCTTTCTACGTAGGAATGTAAACAAAACAGTTGAACTTTAGTAAGTCCCTCATGATTTCTCTTTCTTGTTTACCTTTTCATGCTTCTCTTGATTCTTGTGTTTGAAAGTCAAATTTTCTATTCAGCTCTGGTCTTTTCATTGAGAAAGCTTGAAAGTCCTCTATTTTATTGAAAATCCATATTTTGCCTTGGAGCATGACACTCAGTTTTGCTGGGTACATGATTCTTGGTTTTCATCCTAGCTCCATTGACCTCCGGAATATCGTATTCCAAGCCCTTCAGTCCTTTAATGTGGAAGCTGCTAGATTTTGTATTATCCTAATTATTTTTCCACAATACTCAAATTGTTTCTTTCTGGCTGCTTGCAGTATTTTCTCCTTGATCTGGGAGCTCTGGAATTTGGCAACAATGTTCCTAGGAGTTTTCTTTTTGGGATCTTTTTGAGGAGGCGATCGATGGATTCTTTCAATTTCTATTTTACCCTCTGGCTCTAGAATATCATGGCAGTTCTCCCTGAAAATTTCTTGAAAGATGATATCTAGGCTCTTTTTTTGATCATGGCTTTCAGGTAGTCCAATAATTTTTAAATTATCTCTCCTGGATCTATTTTCCAGGTCAGTGGTTTTTCCAGTGAGATATTTCACATTGTCTTCCATTTTTTCATTCCTTTGGTTGTTTTATAATATCTTGATTTCTCATAAAGTCACTAGCTTCCACTTGCTCCAATGTAATTTTTAAGGTAGTATTTTCTTCAGTGGTCTTTTGGACCTCCTTTTCCATTTGGCTAATTCTGCCCTTTCAAGACATTCTTCTCCTCATTGGCTTTTTGGAGCTCTTTTGTCATTTGAGTTAGTCTATTTTTTAAGGTGTTATTTTCTTCAATATTTTTTCCATATTTTTGGGGGTCTCCTTTAGCAAGTCATTGACTTGTTTATCATGGTTTTCTTACATCATTCTCATTCCTTGTCCCAATTTTTCCTCTACTTCTCTAACTTGCTTTTCCAACTGCTTTTTGAGCTCTTCCATGGCCTGAGACCAGTTCATGTTTTTCTTGGAGGCTTTTGATGTAGCCTCTTTGACTTTGTTGACTTCTTCTGGTTGTATGTTTTGGTCTTCTTTGTCACCAAAGAAAGATTCCAAAGTCTGAGACTGAGTCTGAGTGTGTTTTTGCTGCCTGGTCATGTTCCCAGCCAACTTACTTAACCCCTGAGTTTTTTGTCAGGGTATGACTGCTTGTAGAGCAAAGAGTACTTTGTTCCAAGCTTGAGGGGATGCGCTGTTGATTTCAGAGCTATTTCTATACAGCCAGCTCTACCACACCAGCACTCCTCCTTCCCCAAGAACCGCCAGGACCTGATGCAAATCTTAAGCAGGCTCTGCACTCCTGCTCCGATCTGTCACTTAATTCCTCCCACCAGGTGGGCCTGGGGCTGGAAGTAACTGCAGCTGTAGTTCTGTAGCTGCACCACCCCCACTGCCCCTGGGGAGGTGGCTGAACAGCCAGTTCTGTCCCCTGCAGGTTTTCCCACTAATCTTCTCTGTTGTCTTTGGTGTTTGTGGGTTGAGAAGTCTGGTAACTGCCACAGCTCACTGATTCAGGGCACTAGGGCCTGTTCTGCCTGGCTCCTGGTCTGGTTGGTCCTGCGGCCGCCCACGCTGAGCTCCACTCCCCTCCCCTCCATGTGGGATAGACCTCCCCCAGCAACCATCCAGGCTGTTCTAGGCTGGATCCCTGTTTCCCTCTGCTATTTTGTGTGTTCTGCAGTTCTAGAATTTGTTCAGAGCCATTTTTATAGGTTTTTGGAGGGACCTGGCAGGGAGCTCACGCAAGTCCCTGCTTTCCAGCTGCCATCTTGGCTCCACCGCCCATTATTAGTGAGTCTTAATGACCAGAGTCCTTTAGTATTAGCGCTGGAACAGTCTTAGAGACCATCTTACTCCAGGACAGTCATTTGATAGACTGAGGAAACTGAAAAGCCCACTGTGGTGAAGTAATTTCAATCAATACACATTTATTAAGCACCTACTATGAGCCAAGCACTACCCTAAGCGACTAGGGATACAAAAGGAGTCAAGATACCTGCCCTCAAGGTGCTTACAATGTAACAGAGGAGACACACAGCTGTGTCCAAGGTCACACAGCTATCTAGAGGCAGTGTTGAGAGCCTGTCCCGGAAGCCTTGTCTTAATTCATTCATACCATACTGATTCCTCTCTGCCCTTTTGTATTTTTTTACTCCCCCCAAAATATGTCTCACTCAAATTCATAACGAAGAATCACCCCAATATGATTGTTAGGAAAACTCCCAAGCAGCTTTCCATAGTCTAACACTTTCTGAGAGCCATCAAGAAAGGCCTTGCTCATGGATCTCAAAGTCAGCACAGGGGCAGTAACTAGGATTGGGAAATCAGGCTTCTGTCTTCAGAATGCCAAAATTTAAAAAGAGCTGATAGCACTTTCAATCCTTCATCAGTGCAGAAAGAAATGAGCCTAGCACCTTATTAACAAGAATAATTGTTGTTGTGTTTGTCCTTGGTTTTCGAAAATGACTGTGACATGTACTCACTTACAGTGAGGTAACTAACTCTCATTCAGTAAATAGGCCTCTTTGAAAAGTGAGTCAAGGGATGGTCCCTTTAATTAGAAAAAAAGAAAAAAAAATCAAGCCCGTAGGGGAAGACCCTCAGGATTGCTGTTCCAAAGAGAAACAGTTACCATTCACATTCACTCTAAGCCAGGAGGGCCCAAAATACAGTCATTAAGTGGAGCTTGGGAAGCGACCTATTGTGGTCCAATCTATGAGCTTCTCTTTCTCCCCTCCAAAGGAAGGTAAATTTTGATGGCCAAAAGCTGCCCACTTAACTTGGGGTTTACTGGCTAGATTTCTTTCTCTCTCTGTCTCTCTGTCTCTGTCTCTGTCTCTCTCTCTCTCTCTCTCTCTCTCTCACACACACACACACACACACACACACACACACACACGCAAACCTTAAACCTAGTTCACTCTGAACAAGAATGATTACCCAAAATAGGAAGGTATCAGATGTTCCACTTCCTCCTCTTCTCAGCTAGCTTTCAGGATTGAACTTATTCCTGACCTTCTCCTGCCCTGATCTTCTCTGCACCACCACCATTACAGGAGCAGAAGCCTCGGGCTGTTCAGGGTCTCTGATGTGGTATCTGAACAGGGGGAACCGGCCCTCCCACTGAATTTGTTTTAAAATGTTGATTTGAGGTCATGGTAAGAATGAGTTAAGCCTCTGATCAGCAGCTACTTCACTCATGTTAGGCCCCTTTCTCCCAAGGCCCTTGCAAGTCAGGAGCTTAGAAAATGAGATGGCGGTGGACTGGCCAAATCCGTTGACTTTTTGATTCATTCCCTGTTCTACAGGCAGAAAGCCTCAGCTAGGGAATTGCATTTTCTGGCTTCCTCCATCCTTTAGCAGTGTTGAAATATCTCCCTGACAAACAGTAAATGCTACCAGTGTCAATCATGGGGACAAACTGCAAATGGTCCCAGAGCCAGAACAGCCATCTCTACCACTTCCAAAGGAGTATTTATTAATTGGGAGACTTGTTTTCTACCGATGAGTATTAGAAAAGCACTCTGCTTTGGCAGCCTTTGCTTTCTCATGGGCCAGTTGAATGAGTGCCACCCACTCTTGGGCACCTTCCCCAACTTCAGCCAGACTCAGCATCAGACTCAAGCAAAATGCAGGCCTTGAGATCTTTGCCCTTTTTTCCCCTTAGTTTTATAGAGTGTTTCTTTGGCTGAAACCATCATCTCTTTTCTTTCAGAAGACTTCAGAGGACATAGATTTAGGGCTGGAAGAATCCTTAGAGGCTGTCTAGTCCAAACCATTAATTATACAAATGAGGAAACTGAGGTCCATTCAAAGAAAGCAACTTGCCCAAATTCTTCCCAACCAAAGCAGCCACTGTGCTTTTATCAAACTGTTTGGTAGCCATAGAAGCTTCAGAGAGGCAGCACAGCCCTCAGATTCTGAGTGGAATAAAGCCTGCCTTTAATTTCTCCTCTCTCCAAACCAGCAAACAATTCATGGACATCAGGGTTCAAGATTGCTCCAAGAATACACATGCTATGGGGGGAACCCACACCCCCACCCCCGCTCTGCCTCCCCCACACCCCGGGAGCTGAGGCTGCGTGCTCAGGTGATGGGCAGGCAGCTTCGCGGCTGAGCCCCGCCCACACATTGCTCGGCTCAGGGTCCACGGTGTTCTGCCACGCAGCTAAAGATTCCGTGGCACACTCGTGTGCTTGGGCTAGAGGACCCCCGGGAGCGGAGCCTGAGGCTGCAGCTAGGAATGCAGGTTAACCCATCCCCCGTTGTGATGTTAGGCTCCCTGAAGGGCCGAGTATGTGGAGCCTCCAGGGGCATTGCCCTGGGCATTTCCTTGCAGCTCTGCGAGGCAGGAGCCACTGTCTACATCACAGGCCGAAAACAGGACACCCTGAGGGGCGCTGCTCAAGAGGCACAATCCCGAGGGGGTCGATGTGTGCTGTGGTTTGTGACTCAACCCAGGAGGAGGAGGCGCGAAGCCTGTTCGAAAGGGTTGATAGAGAACAAGATGGGAGATTGGATATGCTAGTTAACAATGCCATTGCTGGGGTCCAGACCATCATTTCCTATGTGGAGAAGCCATTCTGGGAATGCCCAACCTCTCTACGGGATGACGTCAACAATTAGGACTCTGAGGCCACTATTTGTGCTTGGTTTATGGAGCCAGGCTAATGGTGCCTGCTGGTCGAGGGCTCATCGTGGTCATCTCCTCAATTGTTGGGCTGCAGTGTTTATTCAATGTAGCCTATGGTGTGGGCAAAGCAGCATGTGATAGATTGTGCCCATGACCTACAACGCCACGGTATTGCCTATGTGTCTTTGGCCAGGGTTGGTGAAGACAGAGCTATTGGTGGAACATATAAACAAGGAAGAGGACCCCTTGGCCCATCAGCTGAAAAACTGCTTTCCACATGCAGAGACCCCAGAGCTGAGTGGCAAATGTGTGGTGGCCCTGGCAACAGATCCTGATGTCCTGCTACTGAGTGGTGGGGTTCTGCCATCCTGTGATCTGGCTAGAAGATATGGCTTTAAGGATGTGGATGGCCACCCTGTCTTTAACTACCTACCTATCCCTGCGATCAGCGTTTTCTGAGGTTCCCAGACTGGCCTGGCTGGCCTCTTACGTGCCCAGCTTCCTCAGTGTGCCCAAGCAGATTATGACCCTTCATTCCAGTAAGTTCTGATCTTACCAGCCAACCAGGATAAAGGGGCAAGACTTCCTGTCTTCCCAAACTTAGCACAGCTGCTTTCTACTCTGCCACTATCATCAGCCCTGGATCAAGGAGTGATTTGACAGGTTTGGATAAGAAACGTTAGTATTTCCCCACATACCTGGACTCTTGAGCAACCCCTGCCTTTAGGTGAAGACTTCAACTGGGCCCTTCACTATATCACCTGTATTTCTCCCACATGCAGCCAGAGGGACTCCTGGTGAGAAGAGCATTTGGGATATGGCACAAATTCTGGTCTTATCTGAAACAATGGCTAGCTTTGTGACTCTTGTGAGATCTAATACCGCTTGTGCTTTTGCTTTGGTTTCTTTTACTTGTTCCTGTACCTTGTTTTACCTTTTAATGGAAAAGATGTCTGGGTTAAATAAAGAACTAAATTCATATATTAATTTAACAAATTAACAAAAAAAGAATACACATGCTATGGACTGAAACATTGAGAAACATAATGGGGTTTTATGTCCTCCCATCGTGGCCTTCATTGTCACCCTGATTCAGGCTGAGCCTCCAGGAATTCCAAGCCGAGTCTAGGTGCCATTCCCGTACATCAGAAGTATGTTCTCCCTGATGTTGTATCAGAAGCGAGCGAGACACACCACAGAGTATAAGTTTTAAGTGGAGAATTTATTAGCCGGCGGCCATTGGGGTACGGCACCACAAATCAATGGCAATGTGTTGGGGTGATGGCTTGGCTTACATAGGATATGGGGGTACAGGGCAGAGAAACAGGAACAAAGGTCCTGGCTGATCAAAAGATTCAGTCAGGTTATCGTACTAGTGGGATAATCTCATTTACATTCCTTGGTGGAGTCACGGAGCCCCAGGGATATCTGCTAGAAAGGGTCTGCCAGGTTATCCTTCAGTGGGATGGTCCTATCTATTGACATTCCTTGGTGGAGTCATGGAGTCCCAGAGGGTTTGCTAAATGCCAAAGATATCTGAGTCCATTCTTTCTGGGGGTGCTTGTCAGTAGCTAGGGGTCTCTCAGGGGTTCCTAATTTTCCTTGTATTACACTGAGAACAGCAAATTCCCTTAGCTGAATTAACTGGAAGGGTTTAAATGTTGTAAAAAGCAGTTTTGCATTTTAAAATGCACTTTGTTGATCTCTTGTTTTTATGTAGTATAAATTTCCTCTTCCTCCCTCCAGCCTTCCCTTATAACAAAGAATTTTTTTAAAGGAAGGGAAAAAGAGAAGAGAAAAAAGAAGAAAGGGCTTACATTTTTAGCTTATATTTATATAAAGATTTAGGAGCAACAAAGTTACTTTCTCACAGACAACTCTGAGAAAGAGTGCAAATATAATTATATTCATTTTATATATGAGAAAACCAAGGTCCAAAAACGATTAAAATGCCCGGGATCTCATGTACAGGAAGTGTCCCAACCAGGATTAGAACTCGGGTGTGTTCAGTCTGCTCTCTGCACCCCGGTTGCTCTGCGTCACTGATGCAGCACACCATACCGTATACTCCAGAGCATGTCCACAATAGGTTTACAAGGTCCTAGTGATTTTATATAGGAAAGTGGAAAGGTTGGCCTGTTGTCTGAGTATCTGACTGAGTATGTGTGTGTGTGTGTGTGTGTGTGTGTGTGTGTCCACCTACAGACCTGATCAACATCTTTCACTAAGTGGGGATAGGAATTGATCACCAGGGAACTTTCTGCTGATATCCCTGGACACATTCTTTGCTGATCCATGCTTTTACAGAATAATAAAGGAGGTTAGTCTTAATCTCATATCTTGGTGTCCAAAAAAATGATAAACCTTTATCTCCTTAAAGTAATTCAGTCTGCTTTTCTATCAACCCTGGTCTCCTTTGACAGATAGGATTCTATTCTTCCCATATCCCCTTTGGCAATTGAGAATATCAAGAGAGACATTAGTCTTCTTGCTTCTGACTTTCTTGTGGGGGAGAGTGCTGATGGTCCAGAATTAATGTGGCATTTGATTTAATGCATGGTGCCTGATAGAACCACAGACACTCCATTCAATCATCATGAAAGGAAGGGGCGAGAGGTAGCCTTACGCTGCCCTGCATCTAGCCAAACTTAGAGAATTATAAAATGTTAGAACTGAGGCTAACCTGAGTGGTCTTCTAGTCTACCTGATCTCTCCTACAGATGAGGAAACTGAGGCCCAGAGACACTGATTTGTCCACATGTCACAAAGTAAGTTAGTTGGCTCACAAAGTTTAGACCAATACCGTGTCTCCCAGAGTCCCAATTGATTCAAATCAATTCAACAAATACAACAAACATTTATTAAATGCCTACTATGTCCAGATCACTGCACTAGGTGCTTGGGGAGATAGAGATAAGAAATTTAAATAAGATATGGCCCTCAACCTCTTACCTTCCATCTATTCTGAATATACCACATATAATATGTGTGTGTATGCATATACCTATTTATTTGTTGTCCCTTCCCCCATTTTTAAATGTGAGCTCCTTAAAGGCAAGAACTATCTTTGCCTTTCTTCGTATCTCCAGTGATTAGCACAGTGCCTGGCACATAGTAAATGCTTAATAAATAAATACTTGTTGACTATTAGGGGAGAGCAAGTCACACAAATAACCATACTTCGATGTATACTAAAATGGTGCCCTGGTCTCACCAGGGCAGGTAGTTAAATCCTCTCAACATGTTGAATGCTGTCCTCTGGTAAATATTTTATGGATGTGGTGTGGCATGTAGGCCATCCATCTATCTTATTTCTCACTTTCATGGAAGGCCATGGAACAGATAACTATATACAATAACATAGGGTGAGTAGTTCAGAGGAGCTAGAAACAAAATGCTTTATGAGCATTTGTCAGGGGGAGTACTGGGTCAGACTGGAGAGAGTGACGAAGGGTTAATAATGGATGAGATGACAAATTTAAGTGGAGGGTGTTTTTGGTTTTGTTTTTACGTTGTAAGACTGAATCTGCTCATCTGCACGTCCAGGCCTGGAAGTACAGGTGCTATTTGCCACTTGACCCCATTGCTGACTAGCATGGGAGTTCTGACCTGCAGGGTCCAGTTTGACCCTCCTCAGGTCCTCCACTCCTGGGTGCTCCCCATAATCATACTAAACTTAGTATGGACGCTTGATTGGCACGCTCACCACTGCTCCCAAACTTAAGAAATAATTCCAGCTTTGGCATCTCTAGTAGCTGAGATTACAGAGAATGGTCAAACACTCAGCCTATAGCCCGTGACATTCCCAAGTGAGCCAGAGCCAGATTAAAATGTAATTGGAAAGTATTTAACAAAATAAATTAAAGTATGATAAAATACAGATAACATTAATCTGTGATTTTCTCTTTTTTTTTGGAGGGGGAAGGCAGGGCAATTGGGGTTAAGTGATTTGCCCAAGTCACACAGCTAGTAAGTATGTCAAGTGTCTGAGGCCACATTTGAACTCAGGTCCTCCTGACTCCAGGGCCAGTGCTCTACCCACTGCACCACCTAACTGCTCCAATCTGATTTTCTAAGTCAATATGTGGTCTACGGGGATCCTTATGTATGTTTTGACACCCCTGGATTACAGTAGGGTACCACCAGGCCTACCTGAGTCAAACTGTAGAGGATGAGCAGGATTTAACTGGCAAGGAGGGGTGGGAGAGGTTCAGGCAAAAGAAACAAGAAGAGGAACGAAGGCATAGAAGTGGAAAAACTGTTAGCACATATTTGATCTTTATTGGAATATTAAATGCATACATAAGTAATATGAGATATTTGTAAAGGCAAGCTGGTGTCAATTGTGGAAGACCTTGAATGAAGAATGAAATTTACTCAGTGCAATAGGGGGCCACCAGAGACCTTTGAGGAGAGGCATGTCATGACCAGATCTCTATGAAAAGTCAATTATTCTGGCATATTAATAAAAAGAAATGGAGAAAAGAAAGGAGGCAGGAAGGCTCAATAAGGATATTTTGGGTCCCAACAGGTCTTGAGCCATGCCCCTGTGAAGACACTCTAGGGTCCCAGATGATACTAATTGACCCTGGTACTAATCCTGTTGAGATAACAAGTACCTCCTTGAGAAGGAATGAGACACCGGAATTCTAGCCTAAGGGCTTAAAAAAAGAAAGAATCATAAACCATTCTTAAGTTCAATTAGACCAGTTTTACAGATGGAGAAACAGAGGCCCAGGGACAAATGCCTGTCAAAGACAAAAGTAGAAAAAAAATATATTCTTCCTGAATCTTTGGCTTTCCTGGGTAATGTCTCACTGGCACATGCAATATCATGGAATGAGACCGGGCTCTGAATTCAGAGGACCTGGGTTCAAATCCCATCTCTGATGCTTGCTACCCAAGTGACCTTGGACAAATCATTTGACTTAACTGGACCTCATTTTCTTCAACAGTAAAATGAAGGACTGGATGGCTTCCAAAGGTTCCTTTAAGCTCCAGACCTTTGATCTTAGGATCTTTGAGATACATGCCTAGCAGTAGGATTTCTGGCTTTACTGATGGCCGATTATACCTGTTCCCTGTCTGTGTCCGTGTCTCAGGTCTCAAAAGTCAAAAAGCTTAGTTGTGAAGACAGTATCAGTGTTCACTAAGGGTGATGGCCATGACTATTCAGATATACAGTTCAGAAGTGAGGGAACCTGAATGATGCTCACTATTTCCTCATCTCAGGCTGCCAAGAACCGCAAGGAGCTTCTTAAGGCCTGGGGCATCCATCCATCCTGGAAAGGGCTCCTTTGAGCCCTCCAGGGAGGCTTCCTTGCCATCCTTGTTGGATATGAGAGAAAACTTCAGAATTGTTTTGATTTGCACTTGTATTACTATTGTATTACTATTAATGGTTCGGAGCAAGGTTTGTTCGGTTCTTTTTCCTCTTTGGCTTAGTACCTTTACAACCAGTTCAACTTGCTTTTTCTGAAATTGAATTATTTACAATCCCTTTTTGGTGTTTTGTTAACTTCAGCATTTTATATTTCTGTAGATAATCCTCCATGTCTTTTAAATGTTAAATTTGCTGACCCTATAATTATATTTATGGCCATTCTTTTTTCATTTCTTTGCTATGGTTTCACTTTGTTCATTATTTTTTTTTTTGCTAATTTCATTTTCCTCCCTTTTCTTTTTAAACAAGTTAGCTCAAATCTTATTGATTTTGCTAATCTTTTCAAAGAATCAGATATAATTTTGCTTATCTTTGGAAACATTAAAATATTGTAGAAATGTGGGTTCTTATTTTTTCCTTGCCTTGATCAAGGCCCTCCTTGTGAGGTAAGAACAAATGATGTTGTTCCAATTTCACAGATGGAGAAACTGAGGCATAGAGATGTAAATATTCCAGAAAAGATTTCCAAGACACTGAAATAGACTTTAACATTAGAACATTGCTCTCAAACCACAGAGTCTGAATACCTAGATATAATTGAGGGTTTAGGGGAAGAGAAACCATTGCAACACAGAGGCATATGGCAAAAAATAAAAAAGTCCAGAGAAGGGTATGAAGGCTCCCAAATTGCTGAGATTCTGTAATTGACTGAAAGCATCATTGCCCAGGCCCACATCCCAGATAAATTTTAATACAGGTAATGAATTTTCCATTCATTTTCTAGCTTATTTCATTTACATCTTACCAAGGCCAATAAATCTGGGCATTAAGGCTGATTTGATATGTGATGCAGACACTCTAATTAAGGACAGCGTATTTTATCTGCCTCTCTCAATTTTCCTTTCTCTGGTCAACGATTTTTTTATGCTGCAATTGAGCTTTTTTTATTCATAAGGGCTTTATTCTGATTTATCACTGCCACATTAACTGAACAACCAATGAAGGCTTACATGCTGAACTTGACTGGAAAATATCTCATTTCTCCAGAGTAGCAAAATAAGTAAACCAACTGGGAAATAGATTTCTGGGTTCCAGTGTCTGTGGCCTGCCCTGAGTCATCTGAAGTACAGTCTGCTTCTGTTTTCTAGCTTGCAGGGCTTACCCCTAAGGAAGGCTAGAGAAGTGACGCTAGGCTCCTGAAGTCACCATACAAATGGCACTCTCTGCGTGGAGTGTTTGGTTTCAGGAGGTAAGCCTCTTTTGCTATTAATTAAAGTCAGTTGAAGGAAAAGTCTCCAGTGTATAAACTGATAGAGTTGAAAGGTACCTGGAGTTTATTCATTCAAGTCACTTTAACAAAAAAGTATTGAGCAACCACTATATCCAAGACACTATCATAAAAAGTGAGGACAAGGTGAATAAAACTTGGTTCCTGCCTCAAAGAACTTATGATTCGGTAGGAGGAGAAATACGGCATTGACATAATTCAATATAATATCAAATAGTTCAAGAAAGTTCGGTACAGAATGCGATGGGGGAATGAGGAAGCAAGACTCACTTCTGGATGGTAATAGAGGATAACAATCAAACAGCAAGCCATTATTAAGCACCTGATGCTATGTGATGGGCACTGTGCTAGGCAATAGGAATACAAAGATAAAAATGAAACGGTCCCTGCCCTCAAGGAGCTTGTGTTCTACTAGAGATATGAAATATGCACATATAGGAATATGTAAAATAGATAAAAGACAAATGGGAGAAGCACCAGTATCTGAAGGAAAAGCTTTTGGACCTCAAGCTGAGTCTTGAAAGAAACAAGGGGAAACAAGAGGAAAGGAGGAGTATATTCCAGGTCTGAGGAATGGCCAGTGCAAAAGCATGATGAAAAGCTCGTGGGATGAATTTAAAACCAGAAGGAATCTTATGGGTTATCTAGGTCAACCTTTTCATTTTACAGAGGAGGAGACAGTTGCAGAGATGTTCCATGATCCCTGACATCAAAAAAGCATCATGTAACAGAGTCAGAATGTGAACTGAGGTCTTTGGATACCAAACTCTATCCCACAATGCCTTCAAAGTGTGTGGATTTCATTTGGTAGGTAGTGGAGGAAAGCACTAAGACGAATTTTTTAATTTGCCATCAGAAAAGACTGACACAAGAACTGTGCATTAAGTAAATTACTTGGCATTGGCATGCAGTACAGATTAGGAAAGGAGAAAGATCTCATACAGGGAGACCAATTAAAAAGTTACTGTAGAGTCAAGAAAAATGGTAATAAAAGTCTGAACAAGAGTGAAAATGGGAGACGAGAGTAAGATGCATTACGGTGTAGAAAAGGCACAAAGTTTAGTTGTGTGCTTGGTTTAGAATCCCACTTCTCATCCTTGTTAGCTGTATGACCTTAGGAAAACTGGGTGCCCTTCTAGGTTTCCACTTCTATAAAAGGAAGAAGTTGAAGAAGGTGACCTCTAAATTCTTTTCCAGCCTTAATTTCTATAAGCCTCCAATCTATAATACTCTAAACCTTCCTCCCAAAGTGTAGAATTGATAAGATGTGGCTAATGATTAGACACGGAGGTCAGTCTATTATTAAGCACCAGCTATATGCCAGGCATTGTGCTAAGCACTGGGGAGTCAAAAAAGAAAAAAAAAACAGTCCCTGCTCTTGCATATAGTGTAGACAACTATGCCCAAACAAGATGCATGCAGGATAAATTGGGGGTAACCACTAGCATTGGGAAAGGCTTCTTACAGAAGGTGAGATTGGAGCTGGGATTTGCAGGAAGCATCAGAAGAGGAAAGAGAGAATTGCAGGTTTGGGGAAATACCAGGAGTTGGGAGAGAAGAGTTTTGTGTGCCTGGAATAGCAAGACCAGTGACACTGGAGTACATTGGGGGAACCAAATGTGAGAAAACTCAAAAGGGCTGGTCATGAAGGGTTTGGGGATGTGGGAGGGGGATGAATCAAATACTACAGAATCTTAAAAATTGGAAGGAAGCACTCACTTAGTCCAGCTGATACCTAAATAGCAATTCTCCCCTCTCATACAACACCCCAGGCAAGTGGTAATTGAACTGGAAGATTTCTGGTGATGTGGGAATGCACTTTATCACAAACGCCCATTTCACTTTTAAACAGCCCTGATTGTTAGGAGGACTTTCCATTTACTGAGGAGAAAGCAATACATCTGCCATTTAGCATCACAGGATTATAGACCTGTAACTGTAAGGGGCCTTAGAGGATATCCAGTCCAAGGCCCCCCCTTTTAGAGATGGGGAACAGGAAGCCTAGAGAGGTGAGTTGACATGCTTAATAAAGGTAACAGATAGCAAGCTGCTGAGTCAGGAGCTCAGATTGTCTGGGCGCACGTTCAGCACTCTTTTCATCCTTCTGCCTGTTTCCTAGTTCTCTTTGCTGTTTTCCATCTCTTCAAATAACCAGAGACATCTACCCTGGACTCCTTCTTCCTTCCCCACTAAGTCTTTTCTTCTCCAGGCTTCACACCTCCAGTTCCTTCAGCCAGTCCTCATGCCTGACAGGCATCTTGTCTCAGTGCCTTCCCCCATCCTGCTCACTCTCCTCTGTACATGCTCCAGCTTGTTGGTCATAGAACCCCAAGGGGTTCAGCCTAGATGACTAAGAAAATGGTAGATCACTATTAGACATTGGGAAATTGTAAGGCTTAGTCAGTTTGGGAGGAAAGATGTTGAGTTTGGCTTAGGTCATGTTGAGTTTAAGGCACTATTAAAACATCTAAGCAGAGACATCTTGTAGAAAAAAGTCATGTGAGACTAACCTTATTTCCTGGTTTTGTTTTTTTTTAACAGTTCCTAACTGGTTGATCATGGAAATACTGTAGATGTAGTTTATTAGATTTAGACTGCTAAGTAGCATAGTGGCTAGGTCCCTGGACTTGGAACTCAGGAAGACTTGAGGTAGAATACTTCCTCAGACACTTACTAGCTGTGACCCCGGGCAGTCAATGAATTACTCTGGGCCTCATTTTCTTCATTTGTAAACTGGGCGTTAGTAACAGTTTCTACCTCTTAGAATGTTACCTCTTAGAGTGATTGTGGAGATCAAATGAGATAACATAAAAAGTTCTTAGAACATAATGTCATTTGCATTATTGGTGGAGCTGTGAATTAGCTATGACTACTTTAGAAAGCAATTTGAAATTATGTAAATAAAGTGATCCAAATGTCTATATACTTTATTTGTTTGTTTTCTTTGCCAGGGCAGTTGGGGTTAAGTGACTTGCCCAAGGTCACACAGCTAGTACACGTGTGAAGTACCCTCCTGACTCCAGGGCCAGTGCTCTACTCACTGCACCACCTAGCTGCCCCACAATGTCTATATATTTTAACTAGACTTACACCCCAAGGAGGCCAGAAATTCACTGAAGAAAAGAACTCCTTAAAAAAGCAATCAGCTAAATGGAAAAAGAGGAACAAAAGCTCATGGAAGAAAACAATTCTTTAAAAATTAGAATTAGGCAAGGGAAGTTAATGACTCCATGAGCATCAAGAAACAATTTTTAAAAAGTCGGAAGTCAGAAGAATGAAAAAAAATAGAAGAAAATGTTAAATATCTCATCAGAAAAACAACTGATGTAACTGATGTTGTAAACTAAAAAGAAAAAAAAAGAAAAACAACTGATCTTGAAGACAGATCAAGGACAGAAAATTTAAGATTTGACTACCTGAAATCTGTGATCAAAAAGAGAACTTAGATAACATTTAGAGTGAAGGGGAAAGAGGGATGCAGCAGCAGGCAATGCTTGAACCTTACTATCATTGGAACTGGTTCAAAGAGGGAAGAATATATGTGCACCCTTCGCTGGGTACAGAAATCCATGGACTCAATAGGGAAATAGGAGTGGAAGGAGATAAGAGACAGGAGTGGGGTGAGGGTGGGGAATGAAGGAAGAATGGATTAAGGGAAGCAGTGATCAGAAGAAAAACAGCCTTGAAAAGAGACAGGATAAAAAGAGAGTGAAGGATAAACAGAAGAAAGTGGGATGGGGGGTGGGGGCGGGGGTGGGGGGGAAATACACAGTAATCGTAACTGGGAATGGGATGAACTCCACCCATGACCGCAGAATGGATTAGAAACCAGAATCTGTTTATGAGACGCACTTGAAAGAGAAAGACACAAAGAGCTTAAGGGCTGGAGGAGAATCTTTTAATGCTTCAGCATTAAATAAAATGGTAGCAAAGGTAGCAATCATGATCTCAGAACAAAAGCAGAAACAGACCTAATTAGAAGAGAGAATCAAGGAAACTATATTTTCCTAAAAGCGGACACAGACAAGGAAGAAATGTTAAGATTTCTCCAACAAAGTCTGTATTTCCCAAATATTTAGAAAACTGAGTCAAATTTATAAAAATAAGAGCCATTTCACAATTGATAGTTAAAGGATATGAACAGGGAGCTTTCAGGAGAAGAAATCAAAGCTATTTATATTATATGAAAAAATATTTTAAATGACTATTGATTAGAGAAATGTAAATTAAAAATAACTCTGAGGTACCACCTTACACCTATCAGAAATGACAAATGCTAGGAGGGTTGAGGGGAAAAAGTTACACCAAAAAAATTGTTGGTGGAATTATATACTAGGTCAATCATTCTGGAGAACAGTTTGGAACTATGCCCACTATAAAACTATGTATATGCTTTGACCTGGCAGTACTACTATGAGGTCTATACCCACAAAGAGGTTAAATAAAAAGAAGAAGGACCTAGATAGATAGATAGATAGATAAGCATATAAACCAATATCATCATTCCCCCTCAAATGAATGGGACTCAAAATCTTGGTGTAAGGGGCAAAGGTCTCATCCTCCATAGCTTTGTCATATATATAGATATACAGATATAGCTATAGATATAGATATATAGATATAGATATATAGATATATGGCAGCTCTTTTTGTGGAAGTAAAGAATTGGAAATTGAGGGGCTGCCCATCAGTTGGGAATGACTGAACAAGTTGTGACATATGATTGTGATGGAATACTACTAGGCTATAAGAAATGATGGGGGGGGGTGTCTCAGAAAAAAACATGCGAAGACATAAATGAACTGATACAAAGTGAAATGAGAAGAACTAGGAGATCACTGTGCACAGTAACAGCGGTGTTGTGATAATGATCAACCGTAAAAGACTTGGCTACTCTGATCTATACAATGATCTAACACAATTCCAAAGGATTCATGATGAAAAATGCCTTCTACCTCCAAAGAGAAAACTGATGAACTGAGTGCAAATCAAGGAATAACTTTCTTGCTTTTTTAAAAAATATGGCTAATATGGAAATATATTTCACATGTATAATTGATATCATCTTGTTTATCTTCTCAGTGAGTGGGAGGGATGAAAAAGAGGGAGAGAATTTGGAATTCAAAATTTAAAAAGAATAGAATTAAAAATAATTTCTTCAAAAATATTATTTGTTGTAGGACGACCTGGGGGGAGAGAGAAAAGAAACTGGGAAAAATTCTGATAACATAAGAAGAACAAAAAAAAATCTCAAAAACTTATTTTAACACAAACAGGGATTGTTTCATCCTTTTTTACTTAGAGCTATCTTTTTTATTGCATTCCCTGGATACCAGCAGGAGCTTTGTAAATATTGATTTGTAAAATGTTAAATGATAGGTAAATACTAGCTATTATTATTAAGCATCTTAAGATTAGCATTTTAGTATCTTAGGATATTCTTCTGGGGGGAAATGGAGAAAAGTGAGTTAGGCAATGACACAGATGGGTTCAGGACTGGATAAGTGGCCAAATTCAAAGGCCAGCCCAAAGGTTAATGTCACCTTGGAAGGAGGCCTCCAGTTGATTGATTGCCTCAGGGATCTCTGTTTGGCCCTGTGCTGTGTAACATTTTTTTCTCCCAATAACTTAGATGAAGGCAAAAATGACATGCCTATCAAATTCACATTTGACACAAAAGAAGGAGGGATAGCTAACACACTGCATGATGGAAATAGGGTACAAGACGATCTTGACAAGCTAGAGAATTGGATTGTGTCTAATAGGGATACATGTAAATTCTTGTTGTTGTAGCTCAGTCATGTCTGACTCTTCAGGACCCCATTTGGGGTTTTCTTGGCAAAGATACTGGAGTATTGCCATTACCTTCTCCAGCTCATTTTATATATGAGAAAACTGACGCAAACAGGGTTAAGTGACTTGCCCAGGGTTACACAGCTAGTAAGTATCTGGACCCCCATTGGAACGTGGGCCTTCCCAACTGTAGTCCTGCTGCTCTATTTACTATGCCATCTAACTCCTGTAAAGTCTTACTATGTTCAAAATATCATCCTCCAAGTTCGAGATAAGGGAGAAATCACTAGACAGCAATTTATCTGAAAATGGTTTAGGTGGACTGCAGGCTCGATGTGAGTTAGGAGACCAAAACTCGCAGGCATTCTTAGGCATCTTTAAAGGAGGGGTGCCTTCCAGGAATAACCCTCTGTCTTCCTTCCTGCTTAGACAATTACGGAATATTGTGTTCAGTTCTGAGCACTGTGGAGAAGAACATAAGCTGGAAAGGATGGCAAACCGGATGATGATGGCCTGAGTCCATGTTATATGAAGACCGTTTGAAAGAAATAGCAAAGTTTAGCCCAGAGAAGGAAAGACTCAGAGAGTAAATTATCTGTCTTCAAATATTTGAAGGACTGTCACGTAGAAGATAGATCAGATTTGTCCTGCCAGGTCCCAGAGGATAAGACAAGTAGCGAGGGGTGAAAGCTGCAAAGAGCCAGGGGAAAATCTAAGATGGGGAAAATCTTTGTAACAATTAGAACCATCCAAAAAATGGAATGGACTGCCCAAGAACTCAGCGGGTCCCCCCTTACTGGAGATCTTCATGCTGAGACGAGTTACAAAATCAGTTATTCCATCAACTAGCATTGATTAAGGCCCTTCTGGAGGCCAAGCACTGTGCTAAGCCCTCTGGATACAAAGAAAAAAAAGGAGTAAAAAAAGAAGACATTCCTGCTCTGGAGAAGCTCTGGGAAAACAACACACCAAGAACTATGTACAAACAAGGTGTGCAAAGGATAAATTCGATCCACTCTCAGAAGGCACTAAAATGAAGGAGAGCTGGGAAAGACTTCTTGTAGAAGGTGGAGTGTTAGATTAGACTTGAAAGAAGCCAAGAAACTAAGAAGCAGAGATGAGGAGGGCTAGTGTTCTAGGCATGGCGGACAGCTAGTGAAAACACTCAGAGTTTGTCAAGATTGCTTAAGGGAGCTGGATTGGAATAGATAATTGATGAAGTCCCTTTCAACGCTAAAATTCTGTGATATGTGTGTCTGGATCTTAAAAGAGAGGTAGATGGGCTAAATATTTGTGACAAGAGTGATAGTTAAAGGCATGGGAGTGGATGGCTTAATAACTAGAGAAGGATAGAGAAAGGATTATAAAAGTCTAAAGACAAAACTTTGGGGAGAGCCGTCATTAAGGAAGGAAGAGTGAAAGCTCATTGAGAAGAGGTCCTTTTTCATCTTTGTATTCCTGGCTTCTCGTATCCTATGCTGTACATAGTAGGCATCTGATAAATGTTTGTTGAAGAGAAACCAACAAAGGAGGCAGGAGTAGTCAGAGAACCAGTAGAGTACAGTAACGCAAAGGGCAAGGAAGAAGGAAGCATTCAGAAGGAGGGGGATAGACCACGGGGTTAAATACTGCAAAGAGGCCAAGGAGAATAACGATTAATGGAAGGCCACCAGATTTATCAAGTAGGATGCCACTGGTGCCCTTTCAGAGATGTCTGAGTAGTCATTAATTAGCAGAACCATAACTTCAGTGACTGAGGCTTTGCCCTCAGGGGCACAAATATAATAGATGCTGACAATCTTATAGATTAGCAGCAGCATAGAAGAGGATCTCTACTATAGCCTTTCTAGCAGCATCTCCAGGTCTCCTTCACCCCCTCCTCCCTGGTGGTATCACAGAGTTTCTGTTGATACCTGTCATTTTCCCCATAACCTCCCCAGTGGTATCTCAAAGTTTCTGCCACGACTACCTCCAGCAATTTTTCGAAGGTTTCTTCTCCTACCACCCTCCCTGTGACTTCTCCAACAGTGTCCCTACCTCCTTCACCCCAATGCAACTAACCAAATTGAGACCACCATTTTAGTCAGCTCTATTCCCATTCTTTTCCTCTCTCTCTTTTCTCAGCCATTCCTTGAGAAAACCATCAGTATTTGGGGCCTCCACCTCTTACACTCTTCTTAACCCTCTGTAATCTGATTTCCAAAATGGAAACCAATTTGGATAAACAAAAAAATACCAGTAGCAGCTTGGCAGAGAACCAATACATAACAGTTTAGCTGACAAAGAAGTCCCACAGGGGATCTCAGCAGATTATGGCCCATGACAGTCTCAGTTGTGCAGGGAAGCAATAAGTAGCATCTTCCAAGACAGGTATTTCAGCTGGGTATATCCTAAAGGTATATCCTATAAGTTGTTCAGACTATGTGTATTACCTTTCTCATGGGTGTTGCTCCTCCCACAGGAATCTGTGGAAGATCTGTTCCTATGTGTATTGGAGGAAGATATTTTCCTTATTTATCTTGATAGTCTGTTTAATTATATTTTTTGTTTTGAGTGAATAAAGAAAAAAGCAGATGGGGGCTCATGAACTGTGATTTTTTAAAAAAAAAATTATTGCTTTTCTGTTTCTTATATCACTTTAGTATCCCTCTTCCTATCCCCTTCCCCAAGTGCCATCCCATATGACAATCATTTTTTTATAGAGGAGAACAAGTCAATGCAACTGATCTATACATTGAGGAAGTCCAAAAACACATGCATTGTGTAACATCTCTAGACCTCCCACCTCCACAAAGGGGTAGGCAATGGGTGTCTTTTCATATCTCTTAATCTGATTCCCACTTGATCTTTATAATTTTGTCACATTTACTTTTGATTTTTTATGTCATTGCTTCCATTTACATTGTTATAGTTATTACATATATTGTTTTCTTAACTCTGCTTACTTCACTTTGCATCAGTTCATATAGATCTTTTCATGCTTCTCTGTAGGCATTGCACATCATTTCTTGTAGCATAGTAATATTTCATTACATTCATGCACATTTTGTTTAGCACTACACAGTTAATAGGTGTATACTTTGTTTCCAGTTCTTAGCTATAACAAAAAGTGCTACTATAAATATTTTGGAGAATATAGTGACTTTTCTGTTTAATTGATGGTTTCCTTAGGGTATATATCCAGTAATGGAGTTCCTGGTTCAAAAGGTATGGACATTTTAGTTACTTTATTTGCATAATTCCAAATTACTTTTCGAAATGGTTATATTATTGCACAAAAATGCATCAGTGTGGCTATCTTCCCACAACCCTTCCAACATTGATGATTGCCATTTTTTTGTCTTTTTTTTTTTTTTTTTTGCCAATTTGCAGGGTATAAGGTGAAACCTCCAGGTTCTTTTGGTGTACATTTCTCTTGTTATTTGTGATTTGGAGCATTTTTTCATGTGGTTGTTAATACTTTGTGGTTCTTTTGGGAACAGTTTATTTATATCCTTTGACTATTTTTCTGTTGGAGAATGGCTGTTAGTCTTATATATGCTGATTATTTACATATGTTGGATGCCAAACCCTTGTCAGAGAAATTTGATACAAAAATTTTCTCCTATTCAACCCCTTCCCTTATCTTATATGCTTTATAATTGTTTGTGCAGAAGCTTTTCAGTTTCAAGTAATCATTTATCTCTTTTGTCTTTTATAATTGTTTCTACCTCTTGCTTGATTAAGAATACTTTTCTTACTCATAGCTATGAGGGGTACTGTCTCTCTTCTAATTTTTTATAGTATGATCTTTAATATTAAAGTCACACATTGAAAATCTGTTTACTAAGAATATATACGTAGAGCCTATATCATATTGCAGGAAGTCTTGGGGAGGGAGGGGGAGAAAATTTAAAACTTACGGAAGTGAATGTTGAAAACTAAAAATAAATAAATTAACTAATTAAAAAAAGCAACAACAAAAAAATAAAGTCACACACCCATTTAGAATGAATTGTAGAATGTGGTATAAGGTGTTAGTCTAAGACTAATTTCTGCCAGACTGCTTTGCAGTTTTTCTAGCAGTTTTAATCAAATAGGGAGTTTTTTCCAAGGCAACTTGTGTTTTCCATTTTTGAGTTGTGTTGTTTCTGAATCTTACTTGTCTAGTCTGTTCCGTTGATCTGTCTCTATTTTTTAATCAGTAACAGATGGTTTTGAAGACTGATATATATATATATGTATACACACACATATATACATATATGCATGTATATATACACATACATATGTATGTACGTGTGTGTGTGTGTATACAGTTTGAGGTGTAAAAATACTATTCCCCCTTTGTCTTTACTTAATCAATTTCCCTTGATAGTCTAGATTTTTTGCTTTTCCAAATAAATTTTGTTATTATTTTATCCAGGTCTGTGAAGTAGCCTCTTGCTAACTTAAATGGGATAGCATTAAAAGTATATATTAATTTGGTGGTATTATTGTTTTTATTATATTGGCACAGCTTAGCCATGGGGAACTATGACATTTTTTAACTGATGCTTGTTAAGTGTATGGAGCTTTAAGAGGGTTGCACGGCATGATGGAGGGCTTCAACATTCATTTGGCAGTTATCATGTTGTAATCCTTTTTTTGTGTGTGCCCAATTGTATTGTAAGTACCTTGAGAAGAGAGTCAAGAGTCTTAAAATTATTTTTTCACCACTAAAAGCCCTGTAAAATCCTGAAAGTATTAGATTGAAAGAAAAAAGACAAACATGGCTACAATTCTGGTTGTGCCCTCTGCCCTAGTGTGTGACCTTGGACAAGTAGCTTCACCTCTTTGAGGTAAAATTAGAGGGCTGAACTAATTACACGATGTCAAAGGTTCCATATAGCCCAAACATGGTCTGATTCTGTGAAAAACTGATGGTTATTTATTCTCTCAAGCCAGCAGCTTCCTTTTGTGACAGTGGACTGGTTTTGGCTATGGTCTTAGTGCCCTCTGGTGGCACAGTGAGTCGAATGCCCCTGCCTCCCTCTGAAGCACTCCACTGTAAGCTCTTTTCAGCTTCTAAAACATTAATAGCCCTCCACTAATCAGAAGATACCCTCTAGCATCCAAATATAACAAAGAGAAAATGGCGCATTCGCTCATAACCTACAAGAGATGGAGCCCCCAAAGGTATTCTCTTTTCATAAACTGGTCAGGGGTATAAGCTGACAAGGCCCTGGAAAAATTGATACCTACAGTATAGTACAGGGTATTCCTAAAGTCTGGACACATAGGCAAAAGAGCATATTTTCAAGAAATGAAATTAATGAAATTTTTGACAACATTTTATTTAATTGGAATATTAACAAATAACATCTTCAATATGATTTCCATCATTTGTGATGCAAAGGTTGATGCACTTTGCAAGATTCACGTGAACTCGATGCAATAATTCCACATTGCCATCAATTTTAGCACATTCACTCTTTATGTGTTAAATCAAGTGTGTTGCATCTGTGATTTCCATTGAGTATACCTTCTGCTTTAGTATACCCCAGAAAAAGAAGTCAAGGGGGCTAAGGTCTGTTAATATTCCAAATACTTTAAAATATGCATTTTTGCCTATGTGTCCAGACTTTAGGGACACCCTGTACAGTGGCATTGGGTTTGGAGTCTGAGGACCTAGATTCAAACGCCAGATTTGTATGTCTACTGGCAAACCATTTAATATCTCTGGTCCCGGTTTCCTCATCAGTAAAAAGGGGCTTGGATGAAACGTTCCTCTGAGGTCTAAATTTGTGGTTATTTCTTGTCAGTTCTGTGGACTTGGCCTATTGGTCCAAACATTCTGGAAAATTACTTGGAATTATGTGAGAATAGTCACTAAAATGTGGACCTTTTTTACTCTGAGATTTCACTACTGGTCATATGCACAGAAAAACATGATAAGACTTGCATGAATTGACACAGAGTGAAGATGTAAATGAAAACAACACAAAGGAAAGAATTTAATTAAGTATAATGGCCAGTCTTCATTCTGGAGAAGAGTTGGGGGTGAGGGGGAATCTATGGGTATAGGTCACTTATAGGCTGGGTTTACTTCCCTATTTTTCTTTGTTATAAGGGAAAGACATGAGAAAATTATTATAATGTAAAAAATAAAACATGTCAAGAAAGGAAGAGAAAGAAAAGAAAAAAAGAAGGTAAAAGGAAGTCTTAGCTTTTCCCCCATTTCTTAACTTCATAATGAGGACAAACAAGACTTGACTTCTGGGAATTTCTCTTGTCCTTGGCCCTGCATTTATATGTATTTAGCACAGGATCCCTCCAGCCTTCAGAGACATGCGGAAGGGAAAAAGTGTGAGATGGTAAGGATGGTTAAAGATCTAGAAGGGTTCTAAAGGTTCCTTAGCTTCTGACCCAACCATTCAACTGAAACTGTCCACTCCCAGGCTACCAGCAAACTATTGTTGCTAAAGCTAATAGCAGAATGGAATGGGTAGGGCCGCTTAAGATAATGCTACACTACAGAGAATGAGGGAAGCTAGCTTAAAACACTGGGCCTAGAGTCAGAAAGAGCAGTTACAAATCTGACCTCAGAAGCTTACTAGTTATGTGACCCTGGACAAGTCACTTAACCTCTGTTTGTCTTAATCCACTAGAAAAGGAAATGGCAAACTCCAGTGTCTTTGCCAAGAAAAACCCATGGACAGTATGGGGTTATGAAGTGTTGACCATGATTGAACACACCTGTGGTGGGGTGCTTGGGGAGAGGCGGGGCCAACCCTAAGATCATATCTCTGGAAGCCTACAAATTTCTCAGCAGGCTCTGATCCTGTGAGAAAATTTTCTCTTGTTGCAGAACACATTCTCTCATAAGAACAGACAGAGGACAGAGGGGTACCTGGCCCAAGGATTTTTGTCCCTGGCTAGTCCAAGGACTCTCCCTCCCCCCAGATTCCCAAGGTCCATGCCTCTAACAACTCCCTCAATGGCTGGTATCAACAAACTCATCTCTACAAAACTCCCTCCATTTTCTCATCCACAGCTCCCAAAGACACCAGGATCCTTTGCATGACCTAATTAGAATCCTTGCATCCTTTCCCTTGTCCCTTTTCCATAATAAGCCCCAGTACCATCCTGACTCTCTCACAGGTTCCCTTAAGGACCCTTGCCTGCTTTTGCTAAAGTGTTAGAATAAACTTTTTGCCACTTGACTAAGAGATGGCTTGAGTGTGTGAATTCATTCCAGGCAACTCTGCCTTGGCATTCTCGGGGTCCTAGCATTCCCAAACCTTGTCACATGAACAAGACAATATGTTCAGTGCTGGGGATATTAAAACTTTGAGGCAGCTAGGTAGCATAGTGGATAGAGTGTCAGGCCTGAAGTCAGGAAAACTCATCTTCCAAATCCGACCTCAGAATCTACTAGCTGGGTGACCTTAGGCAAGTGGTTTCACCCTATTTGCTTCAATTCCTCATCTGTAAAGTAAGCTGGAGAAAGGAATGGCAAACCACCCCAGCATCTTTGCCAAGAAAACCCCAAATGGGGTCACAGAGAGTCAGACAGGACTGAAGTGACTAAACAGCCACCACCACCATCCTTGTAGTTATCCAGATTTGCAACTTCAGAGTCATCCTCAATTCCTCGCTTGCCCTCACCCCCTTCCCTCCCATAGTGACTCAGTTGCCAAGTCTGCTTTTACAACACCTCTCACAAGCAGCCCCATCCTCTCTGCTCATTGTCTCTTGAGGGTATATTGCAATAGGCTCCTAACTACTCCTCTGTCCAGTTCATCCTTAGCATAGTTGCCAAAGGGATATTTGCTCCTACAGCACAGGCCTCTACAAATGAAGTTCTAGTGGGCTCCCATTTGCTTCTAGGATGAAATACCTATTGGTGTTTTGAATTTAAAACATTTAAAGCCCATCACAGTCCAGCCCCAGCTGACCTTTCCAGGCTCATTGAATACTACTCTTCCGCATACCCTATGCTCTGTCTAGCTCAGTGGTTCTCTCAAAGTGTGGTCCAAGAACCCCTCAAATCCCTGAGACCCATTCAGGAGATCTCCTTTAAGGAAGTCAGCAAAGTAGAAACTGTTTCATAATGCTAAGATGTTTTTCTTTTTTTTAATAGATGAGAAAATTGAGGCGAGTGGATTAAGTAACTTGCCTAAGATCACAAAGCTAATAAGTCTGAGGCTGGATTTGAATTCAGGTCTCCTGACTCCTGGCCCAATGTTGTGCTACCTAGGTGCCCCATGTTTTTATTTCTAAAATGATAAATATCGATAGGTGCTTGAAGGGAAGAGTGAGGGGAGGGATCGAAGGGGAAATCTAGGTGATGTGAAAAAAAATTAGTAAAAATCTATTTTTAAATAGTTGGTAGCTTTGGAGAGAACAATTTCATTTGGACGGTAGCTTCATTTGAAGCTAGTTTACAAGAGATTTAAAAACTGAGCGAGGAAGTGCACTAATCAGTATAGACAACTTTTTATAGGAGTTTTTAATGGAAAAATCAAATTAAAGGTTTGTTTTTATTTGTCTTTTAAGGACAGGGAAGACCAGGGCATATTTATAAATGTTTTAGTAGAAGCCAATGGAGGAAAGATTCAAGACAAGAGAATGATGGAAGAGATGATTACGAATTGAATAGAGAGCCTGGGTGGAAAGTAGGTCTTAGCAATGACACATTTGTGAAACGGAGTAACACTTGTCTTGTCCAATCAGCCCATCGATTAACATTTATTAAGGGCCTACTATGTGCCAGGCACCATGCTAAGTGCTGGCGATACAAAGAAAGGCAAAACAAAAAACAAAACACCAGTCCCTGCTCTCAAGGAGCTCACAATCTAATAGAGGAGACAGCATCCAAATAACCATGAACACTACGATAGATACGGAATAAATTGGGGGTCATCTCAGGGGGAAGGCACTAAGATTAAGGTGGATGGTGGGAAGATTTCCTCCCACCCCACAAGGTGGGACTTGAGCTGATTCTGGAAGGAAGCCAGGAGGTGTGGAGATGAGGAGGGGGAGACTTGGAGGCATGGGAGACAGCCAGTGAAGATACCCCCTCCCAGTGGGGAGATGAAGTGTTGTGTTCAATGAACAGCAAAGCAGACCCAGATCAAAGAGGAGGATGGGGCTGAGTCCAGGTGTGGGATGCCTGGAAAGGTAACCAGGGGCTGGGTTATGAAAGGCTTTAAAAGTCCCACATTGGATGTTTCTGTTTGATCCTGGAGATAACAGGGAGCCACTGGAGTTTACTGGAGAAAAGGCTGTTTTGAGAAAAATGTTTTGTAAATCTTAAAGCCTCACAGAAATGTGTATTTTCACACTCACATCAAATAAATGGGGGGGGGGGGGGTTCAATTAGTTCTGAGCTTCTTGGCCTGAGGTCTATGAACCGGGTTTTTAAAAAAATGTGTGTATATGATGTATAGAAGTATATATATATATGTATATATAATCTGTATATGTGTATATAACTGTGTATATAATATATAAATGCATATAACTGTACAATAATAAATGATATAACTGTATAAACCATTTATTTGTATTTGTTGTGTATTTTAATGTGTTACATTTATATATTTCATAGATTTATGTCTCGTGTTATTTCCTTTGTATTCTCGTGCATTTTATTTTATACACTTAAAAACATGATCCTAAGAAGGGTCCACGGGTTTCCCCAAAGGGCTGCGGGGCCCCAAAAAGCTGAAAAACCCCTATTCTAGACATTGTATGGAGAAGGAAACTGAGGCCCAGGTAGGGAATCGGCTTTCCCGGGGTCACCTGGTCAGTGGCAAAGCCTAGTCTGGACACTCCCCACTCGGTTCCCGCCCCCTCCCCATCCAGGCCAAGGCTTATTCCGCTTGAGGGTCCCAAGGGTGTAGGGCGGAGCCCGCCACTGTGGGGGTGGAGGGAGGGAGGGAAGTCCGGAGCCAATGGGCGGGGCCTCCAGGTCGCGCGTAGTCGCGAACGCGCCTCCTCGCCCTATCCCCCTCCTCGGCTCTGCCTCGTGAGTAACCATGACAACTAGAGGCCTTGACTCCCAGAGGACGCTCCTCCGCCACCCGAGGTCTGGGAGGTGACGTCCCCTTCCTTGCCCAGCGAGGGCCCTGTGGACACAGTGCTGCGCTTGGCGGCGTCTGCGCAGGCTCCAGACTCCTGACACAGCAAAGAGGTGGGAGGAAGGGAAGTATTTTTAATTTCGGACGCGAGTTGATGAGTTTTGTCCCGTCGGAAGACCCGTCCCGCGACTGTTGCGCCAGGCCCGCTGAAGCCACGTGATTGCATCACGGGCCAGAGACGGGAAGGTCACATGACACGACGCCCCGGTAGAAGCCTGGATTGACTCTGCTGTCACGACCCGCGATGGAGGCCACCCTGGAGCAGCACCTCGAGGACACGTGGGTAGTGTGGGCACGGGCGGGCCGAGCACACCTCCTCGAGGCCTGGCCCAGGAGGGAGGGAAGGGAGGCGGCGCGTTAGCTGCTCCAGCCCGCGGGCATCCGTGTCCACGGCCCTGACGCCCCTGATGGGGCTGCGGGACCGTTTCTGTAGCGCTTGTGGGAGCCTCGTCTGGTTCGCTCCGGTAACCTCGGCGTCTGGTCTGTGTTAGGATGAAGAACCCGTCCATCGTCGGCGTCCTGTGCACGGACTCGCAGGGACTGAACCTGGGCTGTAAGTAGCTCGTTCAACGTGGAGCGTGTGCCCGGGGCGGGGGGGCGTCACCGGCACTCCCGCACGCACGCCGCCCCTATTTCCGGGGCCCATTCTTAGTAACCTCGTCGTCCGGTACCTCGGACGTGTATAACGCGCCTGCTGTGTGCCGAGCACGCAGGGGATACGGAAGGAGGTCGCTGTGATTCCAGCACCGAAGGATGCCGCGTTCTAACGGGGGAGGACCACACGCAAACCGCTAGATAAAAAACACACAGTTTCAATGGGAGGTGATCCGCAGAGCGAAGGCCCGCTCCTGGTGGGCACGGGCAGGTGAAACCTCTCGCTGAAGATGGGCTTTCTTGGGGCGGGGGCGTGAAGAGGAAGAGCGCTTCCGCTGGGGCAGCCACTGACAAAGGGTCCACTTAGGAGTGAATGTGAGCTGGGGGTGTCCTGGGTGAGAAGAGCACGAAGGCCGACCCACTGGACTTTAGAGGACCTCCCTGGCCACAGGTGCCCTTGAAGAAGGGAGGCGATAGGTGTACGTACTGATATGCAGAATGCCCCTCTTGGTGTATACATTGTTACTACTGTTGGCGTTGGTGTGGTGACATTGTTGCATTTTATAAGGGGGTAGAGGGCTACATCTCTCCACACCTTTCTCTCCGTGCTGTTCTCATTACTAGAATTTCTGGTATTTAAAAAAATCTTTGTTTTCACTGTGTAGTTTCTCTTAACACTCTAGAAAATTTTGATCTTTTCTTCAACCTAGGGTAGAGGATTTTTTGAAGTGTCACTGGAAGAAATCAAACAATTTAACTGGCTTCACTATACTGATTTGTTACATAATCTCAAGTGGGTCCTCCATGCCGTCTTTTAACTCTTCCTGGATTCTGTGCAGTTTTGTCAGCAGCAACCTTCCCTATTCACCCCCACCCCACCCCATGTACCACCGCTGCTGCCTCCATTAAAGTGGCAGCTCTGCTTAAGTGAGAAAAGCAACACAAGCGTTTTATACCCCCATCCCCTTTTCCCTACCCCATACCCCAAAACTCTTCCACATCTCCACCCATCCTATCTATCCTTTGCTTCAGGCTCTGAGAAAGACACAGCCCTCCCTAAAAAGACAAACCCTTCTACTTATGCCCTCAACCTCATCTTCAAAGATCCTGTTTCATCAGTCATTCCCTAATACTGGTCTTAGGTAGTTATGTAACTAGGGATTATTTGGGAGATTACTTAGGACAGGGAGATAACTGCTCCCCATCTACTGACTTCATTGCCTCCCCTCCACCCCACCCCCAACTACAGTTAAGCTTGTCTGACCCAGCATTTTAAAAAGTTTGTTTGCCTCTGCCCTCCCCACATGCTGCCATCCTTTTTTGGTGCCAGACTCCTTTAGAAAATTGTCTATACACTAAGCCTATTTCTTTACCAGAAATTAATTTCTCAACCACATATAATTGGGTTTCCTCCAGAGTTACCAAGGATCCCTTTACCTGCTGAATGCAGTGGCCTTTCCTTAGTCCTCATGCACCTTGATTTCTCTGAAGCTTTCACACTGTTGACATCCTTTCTTGAATATATTCACTTTATTTGGATTCCTTGGTGTTGCTCTCTCTCTTGGCTCTTCTTGTCTGTCCTGATCCTGTGAAATGTCTCCCTTGATGAAATGCCATCCTTCCCCTGCCTCCTTAATGTGGCGGCCTCCAGGGCTGTCCTGGTTCCTCTTCCATGTACCTGCTCTCCCTGGTTTCATCTGTTCCCACAGGTTCAGTGTATCTCTACACTGAGGACTTTCAAACCTGTGTTTCCAACTCTGATCTTTACCTAAACTCCATTTCTACATCATCAGTTGCCTGCTTGGCATCCCCTGGATGTGATAGTTTATTGCAAACCTAACTTGTTCAAAACAGAACTATCATCTTCATCTTGAAACCTCTTCCCCTAAAACTCCTCACCCTTGGCCTTTCCTTCTCCCTCTCTGTCCCTCTGTCCCACCACTTGCCAACTCTTGTTGATTGTACCATCTTTTCTCTTCACTCAGAATGGCCGCCAACCTGGACTTCTGTGTTGTAATAGCCTCCTAATTATCCCTGCTCCCAGTCTTTCCATTCTTCTCAGCTACCAGAATTACTTTCCTAATTCAGGCCTGACCATGATACTTCTCAAAAATCTTGTGTCTCCCCATTGTCTGGAGCATAAAGTACAAACTCCTTAGCCTTGAGCCTCCCATAATAACTGACACTCTTTATAGACATTTGGTCTTCAAGCCCAGCAGCAAGTCTTATTATACTCCATTTTACAGCTGAGTAATCTGACATTCAAAGAAGTTTAGCAGCTTATCTGCGCTCAGTGAAAGGTGTAGGGGTGTCAGTCCCCTGAATCAGTCTGTCTCAGCCGGGCTTATCTTTGCCTTGTTTCATCATATTCTGCCGTATACGCTCTATATTCCAGCCATACTGGCAAATTATCTACTTCCAGAACGTGGCACACCATTCCCCATCTATGCTTTCGCACAGGCTGCCCCCCCACCCCCCATGCCAAGAAACTCCTTCCTCATTGTTGCCTCTTAGAATTTTTTTTTGTGGCTGCTTCTAAGGTTCAGTTCTGGTACCAACTCTAGTAGGAGACCTCTCCTCCCATCTCCCTACTGTGTCAGGGTAACTTCTGCCTTTCATTTATCATGTATTAGAGTTGTGTACCTGTCACAAAGTAAGCTCCTTGAGGGCGATGGCTGTGTTTTTGTTTTTTTCTAGTATCCCTAGCATAGGGCCTTGCACACAATAAGTGCTCAATAAATGTTTATTTAAGTGATTTTCTGCTGCTAAAAAAAAAAAGAGAGAGCTGCCAAACATTCTTTTCATCTCTCAAATGAGCTAGACTGGCTCAGACTACAGCAGATCTTCACCATGCCCTTATTTGAAACCTTTTGGGCAGGTGTTTGTAGGGAATATCAGAAAAGGTTGGGGTTTTTGTTGTTTCTTGATGGAAGGGGAGAGTAAGAAGGAAGATTATACCAGGTTGCTAAAGAGGATCAGTGAAGCATTTTTTTTTTAAATGCACAGAAGGAAAAAAGCAGGACAGCTTAAGGAAAACCAAGCTGTACTTAAGATGTGATTTATGGTTTATGGTTAATTTTCTTTGTTCTCCTTTGTATATGGAAATGCTTCTTTTATTTGATGTTTAAAAATTCAAAAAAATTTCAATACTTTTGTCAGGGCACCTATAAAGAGAAGGTGAACCATTGCTAGGGTTTTGTAGCCTCAAAGAAACTGAGATTGTGAGGGCCTTGGCAGCATATTCCATGTTTCCATTAAAATAACAGTAGTGCCATAAATGTTAGTACTATAAGGAACTTTAGAGGTCATCCGTTCATTATACAAGTGAAGAATCTGGGACCACGGAGAGAAACTGTTACTTGTTCATGGCCACAAGGCCAGATAATGCCACAGTCAGTACTAGACCTGGTTATTGTGACTTTTAACCCATGCTGGAATACTGCGTGAAAAATGTGTTTGGAAGAGACACTGGTGCAGTTTGTTATGTGGGCAAGAGCGGGAGAGTTAAAGGGTTAAAGTTACTTTCTAGATTCATTTGCAAAACTTGTGTAGAATTCAAATGCCTAAATCCTGAAACTTGACTTTGTGTCCTCAAGAGGCTTCCTCCAATCCTGTAAAACAACAGTCCCTTTGGTCTCAGGCAGCATATCTGCAGTAAATCCACATAATCTGTTGTTGTGACATGTCTATTACCTGGCTTAGTTTCAGACACAATTAGGATGCTTGCTTCTCGTAGCTCCGAACATATTTCAAAGTAAACTTTATTATTGTTGGTTTGTAGGACCTGAGGCTTACCCATTATCCCAAGACTGAAATAAGGCATCAATAAAAACCCAATCTTACTAGCATTAGTTAATTTAGGAGGATTTGGCCTCAGGAAATAAAAAGTCCGTTTATTCTAACCAAGAAATAAAGTGCTTCCAGAGCACACACATTATATCAAGGTGAGTTGGCCTCATTGACGATCCTAGACAATGGGCAAGTCAAATCTCCCCCAAGAAATTAACTTCTTTTATCCGTCTCTTATTTCAGTTGACTTTGCGTGACTGAATCTGTGTGACTTTCAGATTGATTTGGAATACAGCTTTTACCTCCTTGATGGTTGGACCATGAAATTTTAGGGCAGAGCTTTCCAGTGGCTCCTCGTTTAAGGACTGACAGTTAACGTAACTTGATTGTGCAGATATAGCCAGCGGTTAGTATAGAGGGCAGCAAGTCACAGCGTTCTTTATTGAATTGGAACTGTACAGACTTAGTACCATCTTCATCACAAATAGTAGATGCTTAGTTTGGAGCATTTCTGTGTCTTTCAGGCCGTGGCACCCTGTCAGATGAACATGCCGGGGTGATCTCTGTCCTAGCCCAACAAGCTGCTAAACTAACCTCTGACCCAACAGATATTCCTGTGGTCTGTCTAGAGTCAGACAGTGGGTGAGTATGTACACTTAAGTTTTAAAATGCCTCCCTTTCCCTTTATTGATGAGAAATTTTATATCAAAGCAGACTTGCCCCCTCCATTTTTCTTCTCTTTTATTTTTGGAGGGGGGAAGACAGGACAATTGGGGTTAAGTGACTTGCCCAAGGTCACACAGCTAGTACATGTGTCAAGTGTCTGAGGCCACATTTGAACTCAGGTCTTCCTGACTCCAGGGCCGGTGCTTTACTCACTGTTTCACCTAGCTGCCTTTTTCATTCATGTGTCATTGGGCTGACTGAAAAGAAGGTTTTCCATGTGTCCTTTAGGGGAATTTATGTGTTCCTTTGCATAGGCTCCCAAAGTGGGCAATACCACCCCGGGGAGTGCTCGAACAATCGGGACGGGGGTGTGTGTGATAGTAGCCTTGGGTGCAATTGAGGGCCACTGAATAAAAATAAGGGTTAACCTAATCTAATTCAGGGAGGGGGGCCTGAGTAACTTTGTTTTTAAAGGCGGCAGTAGGCCAAATAAGTTTGGGAACCTCTGCTTTAAAGCAAAGGTCCTTAATCTTTTTGTGTTTTATGAACACCTTTGGCAGCTCGGTAGAGCCTATAGATATGGACCCCTTCTCAGAATAAAGTTGTTGGGTTTTTTCCCTACATTCATAATTGAAGGAAATACTCAATTTGGAGGCTAGTGAAACTTAAAGATGAATTTTTTTTCCCATCCAAACTCATAAATCCCCTAAAATCTATTCAGATGCCTTGGGACGTTAACACCCTCAGCTTTAGAACCACAATATTCGATTAACACCTTAAGAGAAGTTATAGAGACTAAAGATGGATTTGATAGTACATTGTATAAATGATATTCCCGTGAACCAAGAAATGAGTAGCACAGAGGGAAAAAAAGTTGTTCTAAAAGATGCCATTTTGCTCTGTGATAGTAGTGACACGTACCCAATTATTTTAAAATGTGAAGTCCCAAGTATCTTAGCTGTGACTGTGAAGTTCTCCTGTTTCCCATAATAAAATAGATAGAGTGGTTATATGGTCAGTAAGTTAGAGACCAGCCTATGATGATACCACCTGTTTGAATAAACATTATCAAATTTCCTCTGCTTTGCCTTTCAGGAATATAATGATCCAGAAACATGATGGCATCACCGTGGCAGTGCACAAAATGGCATCTTGACCTCTCAGACCTAGTCTCCAAACAATTGTAGAACTCAAACCAATCTTCCCATCTCATTTCTCTTATCCTGCTCCAGATTTAAGTGCCAGTACTTAGGCTAGCCATTAAATGTAATACTTGCTTCTTTCCTGTTTATTATTTTAAAGTTGCCTTTGGTAAGCACTTAGTGAGAAAGAGTAATAAGGTTTTAAGGCACCTGTCAAAATCAAGTTGTTCTGTATTGCTGGACTTTGGGTATGGTCAATAAACATAGCTGGAGAAAAGCTCTGAGCTTTTCCTAGATTGTATAAGATGTCTGTTTCACACAGCCTATATAGCATAGAATCAAAGTTTTCTGTCTTTTAAAAGGCAAATGATCCCAACTACTACCTTTCCAAAATTTCCTAAAGCCCCTGCCTTCTCCATAAGAGTGGTGGGCAATGGTGGGGGTATGATGATGGCTAATTAGCCTTAATTTTACTAACAAAGGACACTTGAGGTGGGGGGGGACATACTTTTATGTTCAATTTTCTGTTAAAATAGTAACTTTGTTAAAGTAAGGAATGTGTCCTAAGTTATATGGTACTTAATGCGTTACCATGTATACAAGCAGGCGAAAAGATACTTGATCTCATGCCAAGTGAAATTTAATCCTTCTTGCTCTACATTGAGAGCAGGCAGCTATGACCAGTATTAGGAAGAAATTGTAATTTTACAGAAAGAAAGTATTTCTCTAATATACTTTGATGCAGTAAATATTTATTAAATGCTTGTTTGCAATTTGTTAGGAAATTCTTCCATGTATCAAGCCAAAATTTGCCCTTCTCCATTTTCCAATCCACCCATGCTAGGGCTGTCCTCTGGAGATGATTTGTGAAGACAGCTCTTCAGACATTTGAAAATGGCTCCAGGTCTTCCAAGCATGCCTCAAAACATTCTGAGTCTTAACCTCATTTATCTACTGGAAGCACTCCATTTCTGTCAGTGTCTCCCCTAAATTGTGACCCCCCAGAAGCAAATGTCACCTCCCTGTTCTTGGTGTGGTCCAGCCAGTACAGACACTGCTACTACTAATAATAGCCTTGGATGACACAGGACAGGGATGCCACACCTGTTGATCCACACTGAGCTATTCTCTTGAGCCTTACTGTTCCTATGCTGTCCTTTGGTGGTTATATTTTTCTACACTAGGTGAAGGATTTAACATTTATTCTTAGTAAATGCCAGCATATTCTGTTCAGTCCATAATTCCAGCTTATTGAGATATTTCCAGATCCTGTTGTCTTACCATGTGTATGGTGGAAAAAAAAAATATTTGGAGTCAAGAAACATGAGCTAGTGTCTCCATCTTAGACACTTAACTTACATGCATTACCTACTTCACAGGGCTGTTATAAGGGACATGTTTAAGATGTTAAAGAAATGTGCTTTACATGGTTCTTCAGACCAGTTAAACGTTTATGTGCCTGCTGTGTTAGAAGCAATTGGAAATACTTCAGAGGATGTGGGCTTTTGTCAGGGTGGGCAGTGGTGACACTGACATCCTACCGTAGTGCTACCACCACAAAGGTTTCATCACCCTATGGCCAACTTGATTATGAGCCTGTCCACTTAAACCAATTAATACTCAATTGGTAAATACCAGTAGGCATACCATTTTAAGCCTTTTTAGCTCTTGCCAGAACTTTTATTTTAGCCAGCTGCATCTTCAAGAGATCATGGTCATCTTCCACACCACGCTGAGGTACTGAAGTATCATTTTACTGGGGCTGCCAAAAAAAAAAGGTGCCCATCTATGCCCCTCAAGGATCACAAATCCTACTAAAGAAAGAATATCAAGTAATTAGGATACAATGTAGAGTATGAAGGAGGCAAGGAAGGGACCCAGAAAAAGGGAGGGATAACATTGATCAGTTAAGGGTTTTTGGAGGTGACACCTGAGCTGAATCTTGGAAATTACATTCTGGATGGGGAAGGAATGCATTTTGGGCATGGGTTGTGTGAACTATATAGAGGACTGATTGAGTTCAGGGGTGGGAGAGGAAATCTGGAACTACCTTGACAAAAGCACAGAACGCGTCAAGGGGGGTGGTAAAAGAAGGCTGCTGAGACAGGAGGAGACCGTCTCCATCCTGTCTCAAAGATAAGAGAACACAATTGATGGTTTTTAAATGACTGGCAGCTTTGTTAAAGGATGGCTGGGAAGGAGGGGAGGGTTGGGGGGGGGCGGGGCCTGGAGTAAGAAATGCTAGTTAGGTTATTTCATTCCATGTAAGATATGTACTAAAGTAGAAGCAGAGTGAGGGGAGGAATGTGGGGTGGATGCAAGAACCAGCTGGACATAGACAACTGGATATGGAGAGTGGAAGAGGCAAAGCTGACGTGAATCTTTCAAGGGTAGGTAATGGGGGGATGGTGGTGCCATCAACAGAAATAGGGCGGGCAGGTTCATTAATAAAGATGACTTCAGTTGTGGACGTAGGGTTGAGGCAGGCCATCCACGGAAATGTTCAACAGGTAAAGATACAATGCTAATTCAAGGGCAAAATTGGACCAGGTAGAGAGAGAGAGTATCTATATCTACATATGAGTTAGCTGTGCAAAGCTAATAATCCAGAATAGCACTTATTCGGCCCCAGCGGGTAAGGCACTATAGTAAGCGTTAGCTAGACTTGAGGCACAGGATGATGAGCCTACCAAGGAATGGGATCTGTTACTGGAGGAAAACCAGGAAAGCAGTGTCACAGAAGCCAAGGGGAAAAGAGAATAAAAACCAGGGTGGACAATGTAAAATTCGGAGTTGGAGGTGATCACATCCTAAACCTCATCATCTGGTTGGCTAGAAAGAGATCCTAAGAGTTGGAGTAGAAGGGGAGAACTGATAAAATTTGAAGTCCAGGGTGTTTGGTCATCAACATGAATACTGAAGGTCCCAATGATCAAGACAGGGATAAAAGTGGAGAGAAAAACTCAACTAAATGCTAATGTAAATTAAGAAAGGGAATAACTTGGAGGTCGGGATGAAGGAGACACGTCTGGTACAGCTGTTGGGGAAGATAAGTATGCTGACTCTTCTGGTCCAAGAAGGGGAGGAGGGAGTGCAGTGGGGAGAGTTTCCGGAATCACTGGAAACGATAGCAAGGGACTTTGAGGAGAAATCCAGAAGATGGATGTTTACGAGATTATGAAGGAAAGGGTGGTTGTTTACAATAGAATAGGGTTTGTGGACCTCAAAGGAGGTCTGGGGCCAGGGCAGGATAGGTCTGAGCCGAACACAGGGATGAGTGCTAAGAGGCCACTGGGGAAAGAATATTTGCTTGGATCAAATGACAGGCCTTGCCCCTCCCTTCAGGAAGTAAAGTCCATTGGGAACCAAGCCTGGTTTTGCTCAGTCTGCTCTTTTTTCAGGCTCTTATAAATGCTCACTTGTGCTACGTTTCACAGCATGCTGAAGCAAGAAGCTGCTGAAAAGGAGTAAAAATCCAAGACATGGTATAATTTGCCTTTCTTCTTAAAACTGCCTTACTTCATGAGGCTTTCTTTCCCGAAATTCACATCGAAAGGTAAGATGGAAATGAAATTTTGTACTTCATTTGACTAATAGTGAGGATATTCCTCCCCATCACAGTCCACTAATTTAGGCACTTGGGGTTGCCATGCTACCCCAGAACTAGGTCATACCTGACATACCTGGTAGTCATACCTGACTACCACCACCTATCCTGATCTGCAGGGAAAATCTATACCAATGCAGTGCGTTAACTGGGCCCTATTCTAACATTATCTTTAACAGATGAGGGGCTTTCTGGGGATGCCTCTATCCTTTTGAAGATTGGAAGAGGGCCAACCATTAGACTTTATTAAGGATATTAGAAGAAGGAACCTATAATTCTTCATCTTTGTAAGCACTTCCACATGATAGGTGCTAATTGTTTACTGAATTAAAGTATCTCCCAAACTATTAACATCATGAGAAAGTAGAAGGGAATTGGTTTGGCCAAACATATCATGGGAGATTGGGGTGAAAAGAGCCCCTGTGTCAGAGGGCTATGCTCTTCATTCAATCAAGACAGGGATGATCAGGGATCCCTTCCTCAAATAAGTGAGAACTTCAAAAATGCCCCAAGTTGATGGGTCAAGGATTTTCCAGATGGTCAGGCTTTTAATACCCCTTTGATCATATAACCTGAATGATCCCTATCTCTGTCTGACTTACGAACAGACCTTAAGTCATAAAACTCAGATAATCAGGGATAGCATAATTCTCAGGCACCATCACACGGAAGGCAATTTTGTTTTTAAAAAACAGATAAACAACTTTAGAAAATTCTCAAAACTATAAAGTTTGTGTAAACAGAACAGAATTTCTTAGGTTGAGGTCACAGAACCTATGCTATAAGCTCAGAAATAAAAGGGAGAAAACAAATTAGAAAGGTAGAGGGATTTTCAAATTAGTAGACTGCAGAGTGCCACTAAAATGAATTGGATTTACATTTTCTTTTTTTTTATTTAAATTTATTTATTTAACATATTTAGTTTTCAGCATTTTCACAAGAGTTTGAATTACAAGTTTTCTCCCCATTTCTACCCTCCCCCCCACTCCAAGATGGCGTATATTCTGGTTGCCCTGTTCCCCAGTCAGCCCTCCCCTCTGTCACCCCACTCCCCTCCCATCCCCTTTTCCCTTCCTTTCTTGTAGGGCAAGATAAATTTCTATGCCCCGTTGCCTGTGTATCTTATTTTCTAGTTGCATGCAAAAACTTTTTTTTTTGTTTTTGAACATCTGTTTTTAAAACTTTGAGGAAGCAATTCTGTGGGAGGAGGGGAGAGAGCGGGTGAGGGGGGAATGAGTGAACCTTGCTCTCATCAGATTTGGCCTGAGGAGGGAATACCATACATACCCAATTGGGAATCTTGCCCCACAGGAAAGAAGAGGGAAGAAGATAAAAAAAAAGGGGGGGATGATGGAGGGGAGGGCTGATGGGGGTGGAGGTAGTCAAAAACAAACACTTTCGAAAGGGGACAGGGACAAGGGAGAAAATTCAATAAAGGGGAATGGGTTGGTAAGGAGCAAAATATAGTTAGTCTTTCACAACATGAGTATTGTGGAAGGGTTATACATAATGATACACATGTGGCCTATGTTGAATTGCTTGAGTTCTTGGGGGGGGTGGGAAGGAAAGAGGGGAGAGAATTTGGAACTCAAATGAATTGGATTTAAAAGCTTACTTGAGTCCAGGAGAGGTTTAAACTACTAACTAGGAGACGGGCACTTTCTTACAGGATCCTCTTACAAGTGAGAAGTGGAACCAATCGTCATGCTGAAGGGGACAAAGTCATATCCTTATACTGAACCCCTTGATGGAGGATGGGGATGGATGATAGTGTTTCATTTCTTCCTGGTAAAAGTTTGTGAGATTATACTTTCTTCTTCCTACCAGAATATCCAAACCACTATCAACTGTTTTACTCTACTTCCCTGGCAGTTGGGACATGGAGATGGCACACAGTGAGTAGGGCTGGTCCTTTTCTGGGAACATAAGGGATGGTGTAAGGATATTGATAGAAAAATTACTTCTGTGGCAAATGCCCACTCCTGACTCCCTTCCCCAAGTGTGGGAGGCACTGGCACAGGACATGCCCACATCAAAGAAGGCACTGTGCTCGAAGAGCAAAGCAGAACTGCGATAACTCAAAAGAAATGTGAAATGAGCAAATTTAGAGACATCTCCATTCCAAATGTTCATATAAACTATTTGTGCCCAACCTGTAGTAGAGCTTTACAAGCTCCTATTACTCTGATCAGCCACAGTTGGACACCCTGTACCTTGACTCCAACATAGTGATGTTATCTTGGTCCTCTTCGAGAAGGACAATGGACTAACCATGCAAGATAGCAGCACCCATCAGCATGGAAAGGGGCAAAGAGAGTATAAGATTCATTGTCAATATACAAGCATTTGTAACTCTCTTAACTAAAAAAAGCTACTAGGACACCGACCTTTCCCCACACTGAGCTATTCCATTGTTAAAAAGTAACTGGACTTCACACTCGTTTCTCCACTTAGTCTACTGCCTTTTCCTCAAAGAGTTTTGTGAGGGGAAAAAAGGGTGGGGAGGACAAGCTGACCCATGGACCAGTGGAGAGAGGCAGACGTGAACCTTATCTGTGAGCTTCCACCTCCCCACCACCCATTCCTAGAATGGTGGCAAAGCCCAGGACTGTGTCTATACAACCACAGAGAAGTCTAGCTTTACTGCCATTCTTAATAGCAGCAACTCTTCATTGTGTGCACTATTCTGCGTGATGGTGCTGGTAGTGGGAAAATGAAGAGAGGCTCCAAATAATTTCCATCTGGCTTTAGGAAACAGCCAGAAAATATAATAATGCTCAGGTCCTCATGGCAATCCTTTCTCAGCTCAGCCCAACAGTAAGCAGACCACGTGTCTTCTTGTTGTTCAGTTGTGTCTGACTCTTAATGACCCCATCTGGGGTTTTCTTGGCCAAGATACCAGAATGGTTTGCTATTTCCTTCTCTAGCTCATTTTACAGATGGGAAAACTGAGAAAAACAAGGTTAAATGACTTGCCCAGGGTCACACAGCTAGTGTCTGAGGCCAGATTTGAACTCAGAACAAGGAGTCCTCCTGATTCCAAGCCCAGTGCTCTATCCATTGCGCCACCTGATTGCCTACAATGTGTCTAAGAAATGAAAAAGTATCCATGGTGGATATCAGAATTTTACTATACAAGCTAGGTATCATATATCTCTCTTAAGGTTAGAAGGAAATGGCCTCAGAAGTTAGCAAATAGGAGAGGTATTCCTTAGGTGGGGTTCTCATTCAATGTGTACTTATTAGGCACCTACTCTATGTGCTAGCATTGTGCTATCACCTGGGAATACTAAAGTGAGCCCTCTAGGTCCTCAAGTGTGGCTCTCTGAACAAATCCAAACTTCACATGTCCCCTTAATAAAAGGATTTGTTCTATAAAACTTGGACTCGGTCAAAAGGCCACACCCAAGGGCCTAGAAGGCCACATGTGGCCTCAAGGCCACAGGTTCCCCACCCCTGCCAGAGCATAGTCAGTGTATGAGGCAAAGTAACATATAATCAGCCTGTAGCCAGACTGACAAGGACTGTTTGTCCTAGAGACAAACAAAGGAGTTTGTATGTCATCCTAAAAGCTATGGAGAGCTTCCTAAGCAGGGGAGTGTCATGGTCAAACCTGTACTTCATTTGGCAGCTGGAGGGGAAAGGCTTATTAGAGAGGGGAAAGACAGGACTGGGGGAACAAGTGAGAGGCTGTTGCTATACAGTCCTGAAAGAGGCAATGAGCGCTCGGACCACTTTCGGAGACTCACAAGATGCTTGGGAACCAAAAGACTAAATGTAAATTGCCCTTAGAAGAAACCATGTGTCAAATGCTGATTTCACTCATTTTCCTCTCTGGTGGAGAGATCTTTATTTTTTTTCAACTTAAGATGATACAATTTAACTTCATAGGTTGCATGATTCTAACTAAAAAACTCGAGAACTTTTCCCCCTTTTCCTTGCCATCCTGAAGGAAGGCTTAACATTAGCCTACTTGAAGAAAAAAAAACACTTCCCAAGAAAACTTCTCCAAAGACATATACTGTCTGTGACAGTAAAATCCCTTTCATACTGCCCAGAGTCTTTAAGGAGGTCACTGACCTCATCTTCAGATGATTAACACTATCAGTTTCCCAAGAAGACCTTAGTGCTACCTCTCAGATTATAATAAGGACACCCATCTGGGGCCTCTCCAGCTTGAGAACCAGAAAGGAAAGCAATGTGTCAAAAAACATAGATCATGCCACTGGAAATGAGGAAATGTGTCACAGCTGCCAACGTTAAGAGACAACTGGCTTACTGATAAGTCACCCGATAAGTTTTTCCAAAAATGGAAGAACTGTCCTTGGCAGCTGTTCCACTTGGTGCTCACCTAACTGAACCATCAGAGAATGGAGAGTGAAGGCAAACTGACAATCACGACTATAAGACTGCTGGGCTGAAATTAAATTCTCACCACAGAAAGAGCTGCTAGGTCCAAGCAGCAGTGGCTTTTGGAAGCATGTGGGGGATGCTCACTTAGCTATCCTATAACTCACCAGCAGGAGAAAAAACAACAAAGAACAAGCAGGTGCCAAAATGACTGGACCAAAGCTTTGAGCAAGAGGGCACAGAGACACTGGTTTCCTCAAAGCCAGACTAAATGCAAGCTGACAGGCACAGGGAAGCATTTTAGGGATAAGTGGGCCCAAATGAGCCATATGTGGCACTATCTTAATATTGGTGTGACAAAGAGGGATTTTTAGTTCATGGCACATCTTTAGATCACTGACACTAATTGATTTCTCAAAAACAAGCTGGCCCATTCCCTTCCTCTTATCTAGTTCTGGACCTAGCCCATCCATCTGTAATGTCTATCCAAAACTGCCATACAGACAGCTCAGCTTTATAGGTGAAATCTATCCAAGAGTGCATATTATGATCTGGCCAAGAGGCGTTCTTCATGGACTTGAGACTCAAAAAGAAGCCTGTGTTAGAGATGTATATCTGAGAGTCACCTGCATAGAAGTGTTAGTTTAAACTATGGAACTTAATGAGATTGCCCTAAGAAAGAGCTGAGGCCAAAACTATGGCGAAGGACCACTTTAAAAGACTAAATATAATTGTACTTTGGAGGTTGGAAAGATCATACTTGAAACTGGTCAAGTCCTTTCCCATGGGATAGTTATACAAATCTTAAGTATAAACTTTACATGACATTGCAAGGCCTCCATAATGTAGCCTCAACTTACCCCTTTCCCCACCTCGCTTCACCCTGTTCAAATTGTATTGCTGATTTTGATCTCATTCAATCTATTGTTTACTTTCAAGGATCAGCTTACTTGCCATGTTGTCCATGGAGTCTTTGATAATTCTACTCCAGCTAAAATAACTTAACTCTTGTGGTTTGTGTCCGTTTAGCCATGCACAGTTCATAGTCTAACTATTATGATGCGAGCTCTTTGCAGACAGACTGTTGTTTTCATCTTCTCTAGGGACAAAAGCAGATATTAAAAAAGGTTTGCTGAATTGAGTGTAAGTCATTTTAGAAACCAAGGGAGGTGAAAAATATAAAAAAAAGGGGGCAGTGTTTGAGTATCAGATACTGCAGAGATGTCAAGGAGGACTAAAAAAAAGGCTATCAGATGTGATAATTAGGAAGTCATTAGTGACCCTTAAGAGTTGTTTCAGTAAAGTGATAGTGATGGAAGCCATATTTCAAGGGAGATGGTGAGGAAGTAGAGGCAATCAAATGTGGTCTTTAAAAAAAATGGCAGTGAAGGGGGAAGAAATATTAGTTGCTAGCTGTAAAGAGTAGTAGGGTGAAAAGAAAGTATTCAGTTTGAGGAGATCTAAATATGTTTATTGGCAGATAAAAAGATCCATTGGAGGGGGAGATAATTATTGGAGCCATGACTTGGAGAAAGGGAGAGAAAATGAGTTCAAGGACGTAGATAAGGTAATTTGGCCCTTTCTTTTGGGGCAGTTTTGAGATTCCTCACACTCCTTTACACCCAGTTTGTCTACATCCTTCCCTAAAATGTGGCACCCCAAATTTGAAGCCCTGGCCACAGGTAGGGGAATACTTCTTCCTCTAAGTTGGGAGGGAAGGAGAGCAGAATTGATAAAGATGTTCAGGAAGTTCTTGTCAGGGTCTTCTATTTCACAGAAATATAAAATCTCAGAGTTCAAAGCTACTTCAGAGGCCACCTAGTCCAACTTGTACCTGAACAAGACGCTGCTCCTCTATAATGTAACCAGAAGACAGAGACCAAGTCATCTGTGTGAGGAACAGGTATGCAGTTCGAAGCTTTGAGGAGAGAGGAAATGGTTTGAATTCAGGAAGTCACTTCAGGGAAGGAGATCTTTAAATATTAGAAGAGAATGCTCACGTCCCCAAGTCTTCTCTTCTGAAAGAGAAACATCCCCGGCTACTTCAACCCATCCTCTTATGACATACTCGAGTCTCTTCACCATCCTGGTCACCCACCGCCCTCTCCCAATGGTGCTTCAAAGCTGACCAAAAGCAATTTAGTAATGACAGCAAGCTCTTTCAGTACCTGTGGATGTGAGTCATTCAGGCCAAATGGCCTGACTTCACTGAGCACAGTGAGGATTTCCGTTTCCCGCTAAACCATTTTGTCTTATCCTTACTTCACTGAACATCATTCTCTTTGGTGAAGGAAACAGAAACACAATGAATGGGTCCCTGCCTAACAGGATCTTACTAATCAAGGCTTATAAACGTCTGAGCTGAACTGCACAAACATTCTCCGAAAGAGATCTCAAACAGCCTGAGGGTAGTTGCTGGTGGAGAGAAAGATCCCCTCGGTATTATTTTCCCCTGCCCCCCAACCTGCATTTTTAGGAAATGTTTTCAGCTTCCCTCTGATTCAGTAATCAGTTATGCAAGGTGCTGGTAGGCATCAAAGAAGTCTGTTCTGAATGGCCCTGGTGTGGAGAGAATGGTAATGAATAACCCATTCTTTGTTGATATAAAACCACCTAGTTATTTGATGGGATGAGAATCCTTGTTTGTTAGAATATCCCTAAGACCTCCTCAGGAATACACAATTGCCTTTAGTTTTAATAGGTTAATTCCAAGAGTCCTTAGTCCAAGTGGCCAGCAAGAGATAAGACATCAGAGTGGTCTCATAAGACAGACTGAGCTCAACCTGAGGTGTTCCTGGAAGACAGAGGAGGTGGTGAAGGAGGTGGGGAGAACACAACAGACTCAAAACTTGAGGGATGTGGTGATAAGGATAAATGTAAACTGGCAAGTCTGCTCTGGTTTTCTAATGTGGGCCTCAGTGAGGGCAATGCTGTTGGGCACGTGATAGGAAAATGCACAGTATCAAAATTTGTGCCAGGGACCTAGCTTGTGCAGGTGAGGAAAGGCATAAACTTTAGCACTAGGAAAATAAATCTTTCGTTACTTTTGAGGTAAAGACAATACACTACTATAAGATCAGCAGACAATGGGGGGGGTGGGGAAACCTGACCCAGACCTGTTTGATGAGCCAGCAGTCTACATTAAGGGTATACAAGCAGTCCCCTTCAGTCATCTCCAACCATGGATACTTTAGGAAGATCTCTAATACCCAGAACAAAACGACAGAAAGCACTGGAAATAGGCATGGTGATCTATTTCTCAAAAACCTTGAACTCTGGAAATAACCCCTTTCCCCACCCCCCCTAGCCCAGGGCTGTAACTTCCTCCCCTTCCTTTAATCCTACCAAATCTGTCCTTTGTTCTTGCCATTCTCAATACCCTCACAGTCCATCAACCCTGTCCTGCCCACAGTGGCCCTGTCTGCCACTTCTATGTTGTTTGATCCTCCACTACTGCTTCCTGACTTTCTATCATTCTCACCATGGTAACCTCCTAACAACCCTGGAAAAATCGCCCATCTCCTTCCTCTGGCGTGGCCTAACATTACTGGGCACAATCACAAAAACCGAGATGACTGGGTGCATAAACAGTGTGTTGCCCCACTTCAGCTGGGTGCTCACTGCAGCTGAGCAATTCCTAACCACCAGGCTGCTGTTCTGTGGCATCCTCAAGCTCCAGCGTGCCATCCCTTCCCTATAACTTCATACATGAAATCTCTACATAACCACTTCTTTCCAAGACTCAACTCAGGCATGCCTCCTCGATGAATACTGCCCTGATCCCCAGCACTGAGGGAACTCTCTTCTGCAAAATTCTTACTGCACCTGGAAGCTCTTTCCTATATTTGTTTGCTTTATATAGTTAACAGTAGATATTCTTTATGCCCCCTGTAAGCCATTTGAGGACAGGGGCAATGTTATTTTTCATCTTCTGTGTTCCTAGAGCCTGGTGCAGGACCTTTACTAAGCCTCTGCTTGATAAACACTCACTGAAGAGATAGGAGAATGTGGTTGAACCAGGGAGGAAGGAATCTATCTCCTGTAGTAAATAATTTCCACATACTACTTTATGGTTTACAAAGCACTTCCCTGCTAAAACCCTGAGGTAGCTAGTGTAAGGATCATCCTGGAGGGGCAGGATACCACAGCAGACAGTCTGCCAGACTTAAATCAGGAAGACTTAGACTGAGTTTGGCCTCAGAGACTCTACTGCTGATAGTTCTGTGACTAACGGCAAATGACATAACTGCTTTCTACCTCAACGTTCCTCATCTAAAAGGTATTAGACCTACGGTGCCTACTTCACAGGGCTATTGGAAAGACCAAACAAGATAAAAGTAAAGCACTCTACACTGGTTTTTTTACTAATTTTATATATTGATAAACGGTTCAGAGGAGTTAAATATACCTTCCTGGCCATCTACAATGTTGCCTTTGACCACTACGAGTGTCCACAATGTGACTTGGGCAGGGAGAGGGGGAGAGGGAGAAAATCATTTCTTTTGAAGAGCAAGGTGTCAGAAGAGAGCAAGGTAATCAATATTCTACTCCATGTCAAAAATTGTCCATGTGGTACCCTTCTCAAAGACTCTCTGGGGGAACAGATGAGGGATACAAAGCTAGCAGGGCCACCTATCCAGTAGCTGGGGAACTCCTGGATCAGAAGGAAGAGAGCTTGTCATTTGGCCTGCAAGAAGTGAATATACCATTCACCGGAGGGTGAAAGGTTTTCTAAAGGCATCGTCAGTCTTTACAGTCACTGTCAGCAACCAGACTGTCACAGATGTGGAGCGATGACGATTTACTTCCTGTTGCACAGTTATTTTTCTAGTCTATTCTTTGTGGGGACGTGTCTAACACATAGTGTTAAAGTCAAAGTGCAGGGAAAAAAAAGGGGCAAGGAATGCTAACCCAACCTTATGCATAGTGAGACTGAAACCCTCATGTGTACGCCATCACAGCCAGTCTCCAGTTGGTGCATAAAGAAGGTGAATGTAGCCATAGGACATGATGGGTTAATGAGATACGTTCCCTTCCCTACTCACTCTGAGCTCAGTGTTTATCCAAGAATTCAAAGATAAAGCCGGAATGAAGTCTGAGCAGTGTTCAGCAGCTGATACAATGCTGGAGGGCTTATCCATCCCTAATTAGCTCAGCAGACACAAACCTCCCAAGAAGAAACATGGAACTTTCACCAGAAAGGGAACCCTTTACCAGGTAACGATTTGAACTATGGATCAGCATTACCTTTGGGTTAAACACTATTCTTCCTTAAAATACAACTGGAAAGCGATTCCTCGTATCTTAGGACTGAGCAAGATGAAAAATGAATGCCTAGGTTAATTTACAAAATTAAAATACCTCAGAGACCCAGGACAGAACCCACCATATAATTTACAAGCAGGAATCAGTCCTCAAAATGCCACAGACTCAGAGCTGGAAGGGAATCCAAGAACACATAGTGCAGCCTTCTCGTTTTACAGATGAGGAAGCTGAGACACAGAGAGGCCTTTGCCCCAGGACACACAGCTAGTCACGGGCAGCTCCTCTGACTCTACCCCTGCACACAACTGCTTCTCACCAAGGCAGAAAATCGATTTAATGATAGAGAACAAGTTGGCAGCTAGAACCTCTAGAGGTAACAGCCTGAACTGTCAGGGTCCCAGACCATTGTGGAGCTGGAAGACAAATATGAGATCTGAACCTAATCCTTGACTCTACACATACGGAAACTAAAGCCCAGGGAGCTTAGTTTGAAGACTGAATGCTTTTTCTGCTCTGCACCCTTATGTTCTGAGTTTTCTTCAGGACAAAACACACCAGCTCCTTCAACTGTCTCTCATGTGACACAGTTTTGAATAACCACATGACCTCTTGCCCTCCTCTAGGGATTGTGCAATAGCCCAGCCACTGACCTGAACTATCTGGCCTGCTTTGATTTAGGTAAATATGCTCCTAATGGGACTGACCAAAACCTTTGCAATTTTCTTCGTGGTTTTTCAAGAAGAGTTTGGTGGCACTTCGGAGCAGATTGGCTGGATTGGATCTTTACTGTCCTCGTTCCGCTTCATTGCAGGTATTAGACAAGCAGAAAACTCCAGGCTTCTTTCGAAGGGTAGATGCCCTATGTCAGCCATGCAAGGCTGAAGGAAGACATGGGGAAAGGTGCCTTTAACCTTGGAAACCTTTACCAAAATTCACACTGACCTATCAACATCTAATCCTTTCAAGTTGAGTCTTCACCTATGTGCCATTGGGGGTCCAACTTTAGTGCAGACCCAACCTCCAGAACTACTGATTATGCCCCTGAGTGACAGGTATCTTTCCCAAACCCTGCATGGTTTGGTGGGCTGAACCACTATCAGGTCCCGTGTCCAAGGTCTAGCTCCATAATATACACATGGGCCTATGCAGCCATCCTCCCCTATCCATCACCACCTTGATCCCAAAAGATGGATTGAATGCTATAACACAGCAAACAACAGCCTCAAACTAGTTTGCGGAAATACAGCACTGATACTTCAAAATGAATTTTTACTACACTAGTTATCCCAAGTTCACTAGAACCTAACATGATATGAGTACCCCCTTAGATGGAAAGAGACAGGACAGAAAATGAAAGACAGCTTAAATGGCAGACCCGGCTAGGCTTTTGCTCCTGGCCACTGGCAATTTATCTTTTATCCTCAATAGTCGGAGACTTCTCCTTTACCAAAAACACCCTCAATTCACCCTCTGGAATCCTCATTTCCTTCAAGCTATTGTCCCATCTCCCTTTTGCCTCCCATTAAATGCTACAGCTTTTTAATAAATACTGTACAACAAATTGTTAGAATACTTCAGCCAAATCCCCTCTCCTACACATTCCCTTATTCAATTACTTCTCCCATCTCTTGTTGCTCTTAGTGTCCCCTAACACCTTCACAAAGCCCACCTCCTCCCAGCCATACTCCAAATGGAGCTCCAAAATTCATTTGCTCCTAATTAGCCCTCCTTTTGTTCTCCACATTTCTAGACTACAATAGGGCAGACGAGATTTGGGGACCATCAGACAAGCCAGCATAGATATGGTTTTATAGGGTACATACACACTTTGAAAGCCTTAAATTTTCCTTCAAATTCCCCTTCATGTTAGAAATCACAAAAAATCCTAATTTATGCCACAAAGTTTAACATCCATTGTCTTAGTTTCAAGAACTACCTCTTTTTCAAGTCTCATTCCCTTTTCCCCAGCTCCACTGGCTGCCACACTCTGTGAAAAGTTAGGAGAGAAGCCTGCATCCATTCTTGGTGCCCTTCTTATCAGCACCGGATACTTGATCAGCAGCTTGGCCAAAGGCATCTCCTTCCTCTGTATAACTATGGGGCTTCTACCAGGTGAGTCTGAACCTCTCTGATCTGCTGCCATTAGCTACTCACTTTTGTCGTACACTGGTTCAGTTAGATTACTTCTTACATGTCATCCTTTCCATGTTTACTGAATCCCCATACCTACCAATGGAAGTAAATGTGATTCCAAGTCTTTGCTTTTGCTTTTTTTAGGTCTGGGCTCAGCTTGCCTATACCAAGCGGCTGCTGTGATGACTGCTAAATATTTCAAAAAACGACTGGCTCTTTCAACTGCCCTTGCCCGTTCAGGGATGGGGCTGACGTTTCTGCTGGCACCTCTCACAAAAATCTTGATAGATGAATATGACTGGCGAGGTGAGTCACGCTGACAATGGCTCTACTGACATTTTAAACTTTGCTAGACTTAGGAATTCATTTTTAAAAATACATTGCTGTCTCCCTTGGTGACTTGATGGCTGGATGCTGTGGTAACCAGTTTAACAGAAAATGAGTAGAAGCAGGAAGACCTTTAATTTCCTACTCCCTAGAGATGGACTAGCGGGATAGATCTCCAAATATCTGCAGCACTTACCAGCAGGCTTCATACAGGCTTTCAAAGCTCAATACCAATCTCTTATTAACTAGCAGGGTTCAGTCACCAGAGAGAAACACTCTGTGTAACTTGGAGACGTACAACAGTGAAAATGACCAAGCAAAAAAGGACATCTCAGTAGTTTCCAATATTTTTTTCCTTTAAGATCAGCAAACAAAGAAAAAAGAAAACTGGATTCTACGCTTAATGACAGTAAACAAACATTTTAGCTATTACTACTCGCAAATTTTGTAAATGAAAGAAAAAAGATAAAAATCAACTCCTGATACACACACACACACACACACACACACGTATCCTCATAACCTAGAGAAAAAAGGAGGGAATGGTCCCCCTTTCTTGGGGGGTGGGGAGCTGTGTAGAATACAGTATAGGATGTCACCAGTGCTGTCAATGCAGGGTCTGTAAACTCTGGTTTTGCTTAATTTTTCTTTGTTACAAGGGAAGACTAACGGGGGACTTCGCTGATGTAAAAAACAAGGTATCCATCAAACTGAAACACACAGAGGACCTAAGTCCATAGGCCCAGCTCTGCAAAAGAGCTTTATTCATGATGTGACGACATTCAGTAATCATTTTCCAAAGGAGGGTCTAATGTCCAAGACAAACCGGTAACAGAAAGTACATAGCCTATGACGACTGGTTCTCGGTACCTCTGGAACCACTGTACAAAACTAAGATAAGACTAAGACTATTTCAGCTCAAAACTTTTAACAACGAAATCTCTAGGTAAACCTATAATCAATATGAGAAGGAAAGGCTGATTTACAACATTAACTCTATTTTCTATTTAGGTACCCTTCTAATATTTGGAGGGATCTCATTAAATTTGGTGCCCTCTAGCATGCTCTTACGACCCATCATCATCAAAAGGGAAGAGCACGTGGCTACCAGACATCCAGATGCAGTAAATCCACTGGAAGTTCCAGGCAGTGAAGATGGACGGTGGCCTCCCCCCGGAAACCACTTAGTTAGCAAGGATCAACAAACTGGTCAAGGGGCAGCAATCTCAGGATGCCAAGATGATGATGAAAAGGTCTTTAGCAACAAGCCTCGATTTTGCAAGCAGCTCATTGACTTCTCTCTATTTAAGAACCCTTTATTTTACATATTCACCGGCTGTTTTCTATTCAGCCAACTAGCGTATTTCATCCCTACTTTCCATCTGGTAGCCAGAGCTAAAACTCTGGGGATTGACACCATGGATGCCTCCTATTTAATTTCAATGGCTGGTAAGAAAATTGGGTCTTTAATTTATGCTGGTTGTTTTCCAGGCTGTTAGCTTTATACCAAAAAGGAAAGATGGCCCTAATTCTGCAAAAGACCAACCTGTCATTTTCTTAAGAAAAAGTCTAACAAGAAAAGAAAGGGGGGCAGCTAGGTGGTGCAGTGAGTAGAGCACTGGCCCTGGAGTTAGGAGGACCTGAGTTCAAATCCGGAATCAGACACTTGACACATGTACTAGCTGTGTGACCTTGGGCAAGTCACTTAACCCCAATTGCCCTGCCAAAAAGCCAAAAAAAAAAAATAGAAGAGGGGAAAGGGGAGACCACAGAAGAATAAAGGGCCTGGAAGAAAGTCCTCAATGTCCTACTTAAGGTTTTACCTAAATACAGATCTCCAGAAACTATGCTATTAAATGATTAGTTCCAGTTAGTCAAGTCAACCACTGTTTATTTAGGGCTTATTTTGTGCCAGGCAATGTGCACAGTTAGCTACTAAGACCCATTTATAGGGAAATATTTTCCTCCCTGAATCATTATACAATTTCTCATTGAATTAGGATAAAACTATATAAAATTATGGAATTTTGGAGATGTTGAGTCTCATTTTAGAGAGGAGAAAACAGAAATCCCATTGTTTTGGTGACTTGCCTAAGGCAAGTCAGTTAGTGAAAGAGTGGGCCAAGCAAGACCCCAGGTCTCAGGACCTTCACTCCAGTGCTCTTTTCCTTAAACCAAGATAATTAAGCCAGCCATGACAGACTTGCTTTATTATTGGCCCAAGACAAATCCTTCCTCTATCACTTACTAGCTTTATGACCAGAGGCAAGTCACAGCCCCTCTGATCCCATTTCCTTAGCTGTAAAAGGGGGAGAACAGTTGCAGTACCTACCTCAGGTTTGCATGTAAAACGCTCTGCAAACTTTAAATTATTCATCTTATGAGTAATTGTATTTTAGTAATTATCATTTATAACTCATTTGTAATTTTTCCACCTCTCCCTCTCTGGGAATTGTAATCAAATCAATACTGCCATTGCTTTTGGAAGGGTATACCAATCAACTCCTCTATGGGGCCACTCAAGTAGGCCTGTGAATTCTCAACCCAGGACACTTTCCTAGCAACCACTTCCCTGGGTGTTTTCTCCCCCATTAGAATGTAAGCTTCTTGAAAGCATCTCCTTCTAACTTTTGTACTTATAACCCCAACAGTAAGCAGCAGATGCTGGCACATAGTATGAGCTTAATGCCTTTTTTCCATTTGTATTTTGTACTAGCATTTATGGAAACCTGTGTTGGAACTCACTTTGCTCCAGCAAAATGACTACACTCCTTCAATTAACGGTATGGAGAAGTGTAGACTGACAGAAGCCATTAGTTAATATGCAAGACCAATCACTCTAATAATCATCTGCAAGGCTGATTCAGTAATAATTGCTGAAGTCACAGGGTATTCAAACATCCATTTTTTATACTGTGGATCCATACCCTTCCCTCTGCTGGCTGCTCCTGTATCATAATGGTTCCATTTCAAAGTCAAAATGAGATTAATATACTTACACACAGGGAAAAAAAATCCACAAAAAAATGCTAACTAGCTGGTTTACTAAGCTAGCTGATGTTGCCTGCACGTAGCTTTTTCTCTCTTGGCTCCAAGACGTTGCTGGAATCTGTCCTCCCCTGCCTCTTGGTGTCTTGAGCTTTTTTCAAGGTTCAGCTCATCTTCTATTTCCCATGAAAAGGAACCTTTTCTTGATGCCCTTAGTTATTACTGCTCTCATCCTCCTCAGATCATTTTTCACTTAATTATCTATGCAAATGTTGAGTTTCCTCGGTAGAGTGCAAACTATCTGAGTTCAGGGACTATTTTTCATATTGTCTTTGTATTCTTAGTGCCCAGCACAGTACTTTGCACAGAGCAGACAGCTAAATGCTTACTGAATTAACTTTTCATATATATTGGAAATTTACATTTGGGCTTACAACTGGGCCAAACAAAAATGAGTTAACTGTAGGAATCTTCTAGCTTTAGCTATGTGAAACTGATATAAAAAGTATGGTTTGGGGCTTTTAAATAACTATCTTTCCTGAAGCAAGTAAGTCTTAATCACAATTTATATTACATCCAAACTAGAAATATTGTCTACAGTAAAAAGCTACATGCCACTCACTTTTCTCCATGAACCTCTTGATTTTACGTAAGCTCGTAATAGGACAAAGGATTTCAAGAAGAAAGCTTATGAGGTTCTACTACTCTGTAAAAATAAAAAAATCACAAATGTGATTTATGTTCCAGCCCCTCAATCAATTCACAGGAGATCGCAGTGTTCTGCAAGATAACATATTTCTGGTCTCCTTCCAAGGTCATGCTCTAGTCATCCATTTCTGCTACACATGTGCAAATTGCATGCAGCCCACAGGGAACAGTGATGGGTTATCAAAATTTTACATTAGGTCATAAGAAAGAGTCCCAATTTTCCTTTTAAAAAAACTTTATTAATTATAGTCTAACCACCTTTCCATCTCACAACCACCCGAGCCCAAGAGGACACTGACTTGAAGGTTCTAAGAGATTCCCCAGAGTCCTGCTTCCTTGGCAGAAAGAAAACCGGAGAGAATGTTCTTTGAGGTGGGAGGAGCAGGCTGAAGGGAGCTCAGGGGTGTCCAGAGTGTGTGTCAGCTCTTCCCTAGTGGAGCACCCCTGACCTCTGCAGCACCGAGTCCTTTAGAGATGAGCAGAACGAAGAGGACTGAAAAGAGTTCCTCTTAAGGCATTTCACTGGGTGTGCTCAGGCCAGAGAAGTGAAAAGCCAGATACGTAAAATGAATTTGTTCTCCCTGGCTCACTTCCCAGGGAGCTGCTACTCACATTTCTCACCTGGCCTAAAGACTGAGTCATATGATATATGCAAAGATGGTGTCTGCAGCCGCTCATTTCAAGGAGACGAGGCTTTCACGTGCATCTTCTCCACTGTCTCTCCAGGCATCACAGAGACATTGGCGCAGCTACTGTCCGGATGGGTGGCTGACCAAAAGTGGGTCCAGAACTATCACTTCTACAAGTCTTACCTCCTCCTCTGTGGTGTCACTAACCTGCTCGGTCCTTTGGCCACCACGTTTCCTCTGCTCATGACCTACTCCATCTTCTTTGCTGTTTTCTGTGGCTGTTATTTGGCACTGGTACTCCCTATAATGGTGAGTAGACACACTCATTAAAGCTATTAGAGGAAACATCAAGGAAAGGCAATGTTTTATTGTAATCTCTTTAAACAGACTGAAGTTAGAAGTTAATTTGGTGGCCAGGGAAAACTGCCCTGGGGCCTATGATGGCTAAGCAGACCCCAGTCAGTGATCTGTCCAATCAATCGTCTTGGGAAAGACCAGATAATGGGAGAGAATTGTTCCATCCATATAAGGCAAGGAAGAAACTGAAGAGAGCACGGAAAACTCTGGAGCCTCAAATCTGTTTTTTATCACCAGAGACACCCTCCATCCCTCTCTGCCCCTATGGCTGCACAGCTATATTTAGCTCCTGACAAGGTACAAAAAAGGAGATATATTCATGGGTTAGAAGGGGGTATTACCTGACTTTGTGTGCCAGTTTTCCAGTTTGAGGCAGGAAGCCCTGAAAGTCACTGCCTATATGCCATGGATTCAATATGGAACCAGGTCAGAGCTTCCCAAGGGGGTTACTTTCTCCAGTATCATTAGCAAGGCATCTCTCCACAGGAACAGGCTCTCTAGCTAAGTTTTGGACTTACTAATTGGGACAAACTCAGTCCTATAAACACAAGAAAAGCCTTACCACCACCACCAGGAGGCTCTAAGAACTTCATGGCCACAGCTTCCTACTTAAGGTGGTTTAGGAAGCCTAGACCTCAAATAAAAAGCACAAGAAAACACGTTATTTACAGCAACCTCAAATTAGCTCTGGCTAAAATCTCAACTTCTACATGTTGGCTACTTACCAATCATTGGGGAAGACTACCAGCTTAGTTAGCTCTATGAAATGGGACACGGCACCTTGGAGGTGAGCCCTTCCTTCGAGTACGTCCAGATTGCAGCTTTTTGATGAAACACACCAGAAATTTAGTTGTGATCCTTCAGCACTCAGAGCTGTGAATCTCTGAAATTTTCATATAAGTCCTAGTGTAAATTTTTTTTTTTTTTTACAAAACTTAGGATGACACAGACTTTTATTTCTTAGGGAATGATTTTTTTTTATGTACTCCAACAATGATTCTCTGGTTCCGACAGGTTGATTTTGCTGGGAATTCTTCACTAAACCAGTTTTTGGGATTTGCTGCCTTTTTTGCTGGGCTGGCTGTTCTTTCTGGACCACCCATAGCAGGTAATCACCTACCTTCCAAGTGAATCACTAGCCAGAAAAGTATTGATCCACACCTAAGTTTTAATCAAGTACCTATCAAAAAGGAACTGTTTCATTTATGATTTAATTCCTTGTTTTTTCCTTCCCCCACTCACCAAATCATCTACATGCTATTCTCCAAACTTGAGCTCCCTCTTCTGACACTACACTCCTACAGATTCAGCCGTGCCTGCAATGCTTCCTTCTCTGCATTTCCACCTCTTAAATCCTTGGCTTCCTCCAAGGGGTCAGCTCAAGGGCCACTTCCTATGGGAAGCCTTTACCAAAGGTTAGTGGTCAATCTCTCCTCCAATTCTTTTGTTCACTCCTCGGTGTATATATGAGTCCCCCTACAAAACAGGCGAGGCCAGGGGCCATTTTTCCACTTCGTCCTCATATCCCCAGTGCCTCCACACCCATATGTCTTATGCCTACATGCTTAATAAATGCTTGTTGAATTGAGTCTTCTCCTCAAGGGAATAGGTTTCAGGGAAAGAATTTGGCCCAACTGTTGTAGGTAGATATCTGGGTCCTGTTACCCTCAGTGCAGGGCTTTTCAGAACTCCATGGTCATAGCTTGCTGCGATCTCATGGGAACTGCCAGACCATCACTGAGACACAGATTCCCAGCAGCTTCCTCCTCGCCACTCTTTTCCTTCCCTTGGCAGCAGGGCCATGTTGAAGGTATCTCCCTAGATTCTCGTCATTCCACAACAGCCTGGAGATCAGTCGTTTGACTTTTCATGAGAAATTGTGTGTAAAACATCACCTGGACTAATACGATTAGAACAAAACGTGACAGGAAAGCCTTACGGGGAAAGCATTAGCAAATGTGGGCCCTGACAAATGCGTAAAGATGAGCAGAATGACGGCAGGTCTATGCTTCTTTCAGTTAGCTTCTCTAGACTAAAAATCCAACTTAAATTCACCGTTTTTTTCTAAGCCCTCGCCTGCATATCTGTTCTTGAACAAGGTCAGCATATTGAGAGCTACAGTTGGAGGGGGTGAGGAACAATTTCTAGGGGAAGATGTTTGAACCCTAGACAAATAAATGTAACACTTTCCAATCATCTGGTAAAAATATAGCCAATGGAAACTCACTTTTATGCTTCCGCCAGCCATGACCACTATTGGAGACAAGGAGGGATTTGCTCTTGCACCTCTCATTTTTCACCTAGGTAGTTTAATACTGGAGCCGGATTTCAGATGCTGTAAATTTAAGACTCAATAAAGGGAAAAGATCAAAAAGGAATTTATACAGAAAATTTATTTTAGCATCTGAAGCTAAATTGGGGGGCTGCTTTAGAGAAGGAAAAAAAAGCACAGGACTATATTTAAAGTCAAGTTTGCATAAAGCAAAATGGAGAAAAGGGAAATTTATATGACCAGATTCCTTGATCTGAACACTCCTTCTACATGAAAAGATAAATGCTATTTGGCAAAACACTGTCTATATTTCATATGTGGAAAGCAGACTGGCATTTTAAGATCTAATATCAGAATTAAGTTTTACAGGAAACGATAGGGAGGAGGCCAAGTACCAGAAGGTGCCCAGCAGAATGCTTCCATAGTTAGTGCCAATACCAACAAGTACTGATGACCATTTGAATTCAGTTTGCACCTCTGTAATATGAATATCGCCTAGTATGCTGATCCTTCCAGGCCAAGAGCACAAAGTAGGAAATGTCCCTCAATGATATGTCAACTAGAGATTATATAATTTCATTAATAATTCTAAGGGCAGAACACAGAGATCTGAAATTCTAATGTGTTTAAGCTTTTAAAAATATATTTAAAGATTTCAGCAAACCAGACAGCTGAAAGAAGGCCTTGAGGGGTAAGAAGAACAGAAAGGAGTTATAAAACAGAGAGAATGGCACAACAAAATACTTAGAAAGAGGGAGCAATCATAACAAATGTTCTAACTTCCAAACTCTGTGCCACAACCTATGGATGTATTTTTTTCTAAAAACAATCTTAAATTCTAATTTTTCTTATAGTCAAGGGAAGCAATAAAGTTATTGCTAGAAAGCAAATGTTTATGTAAGGATCTTTGAGTCAAGGGGGTTAATTTTACTCTAACTACAGCAGCTAAAACAAAATTATGCTAAACACCTCTCCCTATACTGTGACCCCTCATTGGAGAAGGGAGAATCCTCAGGCATCTCCCTGGTCTTTGAACCCAACCTTCTGTCAAATTATACCATTGACTGAGATGGAGGGAGGGAGGGAGAGAGAGGAGGAAGAGGAGGAGGAGAGTGTGTGTGTGTGTGTGTGTGTCAGTCATCCCTACTCCAATGTTAAGTAGTAAAGCAGCAGCAGAAGTATTAAACCACTGACTGACAAGTCTTTTCTACAGGGACTGAACGTTGTAAGATTTGTTAAGTTTTCATTGTCTTGAGAATTATCTGTGACAAAATGCCAGAAACAAAGCCAAAGATGGGTCTTCCCAGTTGAGTGCATGTTATGCAGAATGTTCTCTTTCTTTTAGGCCCCCTTCTCACATAATAACTTTTCCACAGAAGACAACTTTCCCTAAGAGTCCCCAGTCAGAACGTTGGTTAATAGCTTACCAGAGAATTCACTTTCCCCTTCCTGTATGGAAGTGAAACAGGAAAAAAAAAAGTTAGTTCTTTATTATTTGTTTCAATTCAATGAGGGCCAACAAAGAGCATGGGAAATTTTACACATAACTGCCTTTATACCGTTTTAAAGCCTAAGCATATCCACATATGCTTTCAAGGACTTGTAAAAATTATTTCACCTATTTCTTAACTATGGATGTAAGAACAGAGAGTAGATAAATTCATATTGAGAACCGAACTGAAATTTGCTGATGCAGAAGTATTGCGTGAGTACCGAAGAGAACACCAAAGCTAGATCATAGGAAGGAACTGATGTTGCTCACCACCAATCTTTCCAACCCCCAAAAGTCAATTTGATCTCTGTCAAGTCTCAGGAATACACCAGGGAGATCTTCAAGCAATCTGGCTCTGCTGTAGGGCCAACTCAGTAAGATCCCAGCCTGAAGCAGACCTCCCAGACCCACCCTTGGGTTAATCCCAAGACTACCCTTGAGACTTGAGTCAAACATCCTTCACAAAAGAACTGTCTTTCACCTTGACCCAAACTATGTCACCAGGCTCTGCTACCTATTGGCCAGGTGACCCTGGGATCATTTTTTTAACCTCTCATCACTCAAACCTCAGAACATTCTGTATTGCCTGATTATTTAGCCTCCCTAATGAGTCTCCATTGATTTAGGTAAGTCAGAAAGAAAATGTAATACCTTTAACAAACCTGGGCAGGCTGTGAAGCAAACAGTCATCAAATCTTAAATACAAATACAAAGCAAAAAGGAAATGACTTACCTGCAATTCTTCATGCTCCATCCATGGCATGTGACTAATCTCAAACTGCTAAAAGCTCAAATTTGTTAAATTGCCCCATCAAGGATTGGAATTAAAACTTACCTGTCAACAAAGTACAAAAATAAGTTGTTTTCCCCCTAATGCAGTTATGGTGTTACACAAAAATTAGATTAATATGCATCCTCATCTTATAAAGATTTTTTCCCTTCCAAAATGTTATTCAAAAAAAAAAAACCTTCACTCATATATTTATTAAGCCTGAGCAAACCCTTAGAGAAGGAACAATGTAGAAAACACAGTCAAGTAACAACAGGCTGCATTTGCCACAGTTCTAATTACCCAGAGCAGTTCATTCAAACATCAAGGACTATAAATTACAATACACGTGGAATTTGCTGTTACAAGGTCTTGAGTTTCCCCCTCATTAGAGGTGTTGAAACAAAAGGCTAGCTGTCCACATGTTAGGCGTTTTGTAGAGGGGATTTTGGGGGGGGTGGGGAGGGGCGCGGTATGTCTAGACTAGAGCCACTAATGGCCCTTCCAACCCTGAAATTCTGCAACTCGACACGTGTTAGCTCCTCTACCTTATGATGCAAGCTTCAGAGGCACTTCAACCTCCTCCCTCCATTTTCTTATCTTTAAGATGGGTGGAATTTTGGTTTGAAATTGCTATAAGAAATGGATTTTTTTTTTTAAAGTAGAAATCCACAAAGGTTAAATGACTTGTCCAGTCCACAGTGGAATTCAGGGCGACCTCTCTATCAGAATCCAGTTTCTAAAGTGAATAATTACAAATCAACCACACTCTCAGGTAAATGGTGAACTCTCTCATTCAGGAGTGAGTCACCCAATCCTGGTGCTTCTCAGCAGTCAGAAGACCTTCGTTTTCCTCCTAGTTCTGCCACTAACTAACCAGATAACCCAGACGCCCAGTCAAATCCTCCTGTAAGCCTCAATATCACCTTCAAGCCCCTTCCACATATGATTCTGTGACTTGGGGGGAATCACAGACAAATCATGTCAACTCCCTATGAAATGCCTTGGAATATTAGAACACTTCTACTCATATCCAAGAATTTCTATTAACCCTAACCCCTCTCCTTCCTCCAAATGCACACACAGACATAGACACACAGGGGCGAGCACACACACAGTGAATCAGGAAGAGATTATCTATGCAAGGTCCCTGGGGCCCAGGGGTCCCATAAGGGTGGGGCTTGATAAACAACTACAGTAACTGGAGAGTTCCAACCTATCCACAGGCATGTCAAGGAGGTGGGTAGAGTGAATTTTAATGTACCTAATACCTTTCAGGAAAGAGGCAGGTGTATCTTTTATGGTGTGAGGCTTTTCAGTTTAGGTTGAAGATGAGGGAGAACAGGAATAGAAAACAGTACTCCCTAAATAAATTTAAGAAAGCTCAGTCCAACACTCAACACAATTCAACAAGTATTTATTATATTCAAGGTACTGCCAAGGCCCGAGCCTCTAGGGAATCCTGCAGCTAAGAATTTAATGAAAAGGATTACTCAATTAAGACTTGGTAAAAGCATGTGGTTTAATCTGTCCTTCTTCAGGACTTCTCTTGGGGACCCTGGGCACACTGATGTTTCCAAGAGCATTCAAAGCACCTCGTTTTCAATTATGGGGCCATGTTTCACTATCGAGACTTTAAAATATCCTGGACACTTAAATAAGAGGAGTTCTTTACCCAAGCATTAAAACAACAGAGTCCAAGTCCCACAGCCATAAATAGAAATAAGCTGGGCACGATCACTGCCCTGTGAGAACCCTGATGCTGCTCTTGAGGCAGCAGAAATTAGCTTACTTTCAGGGTGGAGGCACTTTTATTACTCTATATACAGTAGACATTCAGACGCATCCTGATTTTCATGAGTCCAGTCTGAAACATGACCTTGTAGCTGTCTGACCTGTAACTCAAACCCTGCAAATCAATCCGTGTCTCTTGCCTGTCTGTACTCTGGACTTCCCAACAATCTAGAAGCTTCTAGGGTCAGGGTTCACTGCCACTGTTTAATATTCTGAATGTTCTGTAAAAGGCATCAGTGGCATTCCTGGTCCTTCTGACAAATCTGACAAACTCATCTTACTGTTTTCATACCGGTCCAGACGAGACAGTCCCCCCAGTACTCCTTGACCTGCCAAACTGGGCAGCAAAGTCTACAAGAGTTGATAGACCTCACTTGTTAAATGAGGCTGGGGAAATGCATTGACATTTCTGTCTAAGCCCTTTTTGATGTAGAGCTTTCTGAAACATATCTATCTTAGAACTACCTGCCCCATTAAAATGTTTCATCTTTACTTAGCCACGATCACCCGGCTGCCTTCCTTGTGAAAATCAGTACTAATCCAATGGCTGATGCCATATTCCTTCTCTATCTTCTTTCCTGTTCCTCCCAATCATCATCATCATCTCTATTTTTAAACAACATTCCAGATAGTTCCTTAAAATACAAGTAACTGCCCGCAAGCGCATAGACCAGAGATCACCAACCTTTCCCTAAGGATCTATTTTTGATTCTCCCAAAATTTCAAGGTCACTACATCTGGAGGGAAAAGACTGTAAGGAATGTGGGTATTTTTTGCCAGCTATCCTCCTCTTTAAAAAGCACAAAGAGGGTATGATGGTGGCAACCGGATGGGATGCTAATCACGTCAGTGAGTTCCACGGTTTGATCATAATCAGTGTCAAAAAAGCTTTCCTTTTGTAGAGTGGGTTTAAAATGGTTCGTTCAATAGCAAGGTCATCTTTTTTTTCTACTGATGACCAAAGAGCCAAAGGAGGAAAAGATAACAAATAGAACAGCTTGATTTCATTTAAGTTTTGGGGTTTTTTAAGAAATATCAATTGTTAAAAAAAAAAGAAATATCAATTGTTGTACTGGCAAATCAAAAACAGAAGCAAAAAATACATTTTTAGTTCTTTAGAACAGTCAAGTGACCAGAAGGAGATACAACCCAACACACTCATCACATGAAAATAAGAGATACTTTCATGGAATGACAGAGTTGTGTTGTGTTCTTACAACCACAAACACAAAATGAGTACCTTTAGTCTACCTGTACCACTTCTAGGCTATTGCCAGCAAAGCTCACGAAATCTAAGTTTATTCTTTTGACAACCAAAAGCATAAATAGGACAATCTTCAGCTGTCCATTTACTTACAGGTTCACCATAGTGTTAGCTTATAATCAAGGTTTTACTGGACTTCAAAAATAGTGAATTTATTCACATATTCTTTGGAAGGTAGTAATAAACAACATGTATTCTTTCATATGCCAAACAGATACCTAACAACAAAAAAATGGGACATGTGGCCTATGGGGTTTCTCTTTAATACCCTCAAGAATCTGGGAGACAGGAAATGACCAGTCTTTCCTTTGCCAACACAGCTAACCTAGATGACTTAAGTAGCTATAGATAGAACAATGAGGGCACGGAGTCACACTGCTACTTTAGTGCAGACCAAGGAAATCGTTCTAGCAACAGCCTGGTCTGTACGTCACATACCCTGAACCAAAAGCAGGGATAAAGAGTCTAAGAGCCTAATCAGGCTATGTAGTAACATGAAACGGATCATCTCTGGCTTTCATCATCTCTACTTCCTCTTTAGTCATCTGCTATGTGAGTAGAGAGGAGAACCCCATCGTCACAGACTTCAGAATGTGAATTCTGGACACTTTATCATATATACTGATGTAAATCTCAAATATCTTAAAATTAACTTGTAATGTATATGGAATTTATCTTAAATATATTTCCATATAAGAGAACTCAGAATTTATCTGAGGCCATACAGAATAGTTCTTCATGGTTTCAAGTCCCATACTCTGAATTCTGATGTTTATGTTACCTGCATGTCATTTTCAAAACTGAATCCCATTTTTTTCAATCACCAAATTTTGGCTTAAGACTTGTTGAGTTGATGAAGTCTATGTGAGATCCCAAATAAACCAAACTAAGTTCCTAATGGTATATGACTGAAGGAGAATACAGCTATTTCAACCAGGTTCTGGTCAAGAAGAGTCTTTTACTTTATCACTGGACAGGACAGTCTCCTTCATAGACATTTCTCTTTCTCTCCAGGTTGGCTATATGACAACACCCAGACATATACCTATTCCTTTTACTTTTCTGGGACGTGCTATTTGCTTTCATCGGCTTCTATGTTCTTTGTGCCCCTGGCCACAAAATGGGCAAAGAGAGGAGCTGAGCAGGAGAGGATGACTCCAACCAAGTAGCAGCAAAACAAAAGATTCAAACTAAAGCCTACGATTACTGCCTGGAAAAAAACAGAGATCCCTGACTGGCATTAAGAAAAAGTTATCTTTATTTAGCCAACAAAGCTAAAACTAGACTTTCAATTAAAATTACAATTTAACTGCAGTAGTCTAATTGAACCTGTGACAGTATGGGCTACTATTTTGCCACCACCAGACAGCTCTAAAAATCAATAGTCTTGTAGGTCAAATAAATGGTAAATTAGATCTAGACAGAAGTAGTCCAACATATGATCCTGGATTTTTCCATATTTATTTATACACTGACTTGCAAAAAGATTTTAATATATTTGTAATTTGTTTCCAAATCATTTGAAGCATCTTTTTTCTTCCTGCAAAGGACTACTATTTTCCCATAAAACTAATGAAGAGAACCACTATCCTAACTTGAAATCAGTGTTTCTTTGGAACTAGAATGGTGGTTTAATTTCTTTGTGGCAGACATTCTGGTGTGATATGCTTTCCCCCGGTTTTGTGTAGCTTATTAACATTCACCACACTGGGTCAATTAAGTTTGCTGACCAAATCTTTTTGCTGATGGTTTTGTTTGCCTTCAAGGGAGAAATAAAGCAGCTGGGGGAGGATGGGGGACGGGGGATGTGGGGGCGGGGTGGAAAGGGCGGGACAGAGGAGCCACTAGCATCCTCAACCATACCGCCACAAAACAGCAGCGGATAGATTAGTGGCTGAACAGAACTGCTTCTCCTCTTCCTTAGACCTTTTTCTTTGCCTTATAGCAGTAACTGTACTTCCCTACAGGGATAAACACTCCTAGAGATGTCCCACTGGGACTACCTCGTTCAGAGGCACCTTTTTGGGTGTGTAGAAGCAGGACTAGCTAAAAACGATTGACTTCTTAATTCGGATTCACACAGACTCTACAAGTCCAAGCAATATATACAGGTCTTGATCCTTCTCTAGAAAATACAGTACCTTTGTCATCCGTGTCACTTAAAGGTTGGAAGAGCTTAGGCACTAGGACTTTTTTATAAAAAGCTAAGGATTTCTATAATTGTGCTGTCTACAGTTTCCAATAGTGGTTGACATTTTCTCATTCATTTTCTACTTTATATGTATATTTTATAAGATCTCGTTTTAGCTAATCGACCTTAATAAATATGATAACCACTACAGTCAGTTTATATAGTGCGTTTTCTTCTTAAGGACCCAAAATACCTCTTTATTCTTCTTTTTCCTTAAAATATTTCAATAAGTCAGAAAGGGACAAGTATGCCTGTTTCACAGATGGTAAAAATGAGACACTCCAGTTACTAGGATGACCACAAGTCAAAGTTAGAGCAGAGAGCAATCATCTCCTCTAACTAAGCTGCTCTAACTCCTGTTAGCAGAGATAAGGCTCTTCAAATGCTGGAAGTATCATGAAGCACTCTGAACTGGACAAGAGAGATTGCAATGTGCCTGCATGAGAAAAATGCCACGTTCTATTATAAGGGAACAACAGGCAAATTAAAATAATTAATTTCGGGTTGCGGAGCCAAGATGGCAGCTGGAAAGCAGGGACTAGCATGACCTCTCTGCCGAGTCCCTCCAAAAACCTATAAAAAATGGCTCTGAACCAATTCTAGAATGGCAGAACCCACAAAACAGCAGAGGGAAGCAGGGCTCCAGCCCAGGACAGCCTGGATGGTCTCTGGGTGAGGTCTATCCCACAGAGCTGGGAGCAGAGGGGAGCCGTGGGGAGCCGAGCCCAGCGTGAGCTGCGAGGACCAACCAGACCAGAAGCTGGGCGGAAAGTGCCCTATCGCCCTGAATCAGTGAGCTGCGGCAGTTACCAGACTTCTCAACCCACAAACACCAAAGACAGCAGAGAAGGTTAGAGGGAAAAGCTGCGGGAGTGGAAGGAGTTCGAGGTTCAGCTTCCAGCCCTGGGGGTAGCGGAGGTGGGGCAGCTACAGCAGTTGTTGCTTCTGGCCCCAGGCCCACCTGGTGGGAGGAATTAAGCGGCCGATCAGAGCAGGAGTGCACAGCCTGCTGAAGATCTAAGCCCAGTCCGGGTTGGGGGTTCTTGGGGAAGGAGCAGTGCTGGTGTGGCAGAGCTGGCACATCCCCCGCAAATGTGGAACATAGAACTCTTTAGTCTACAAGCAGTCATACCCCACTGAAAAACTCAAGGGTCAAGTTAGTTGGTTGGGAATATGCCCAGGCAGCGAAAACACACCCAGATTCAGTCTCAGACTTTGGATTCTTTCTTTGGTGACAAAGAAGACCAAAACATACAGCCTAAAGAAGTCAACAAAGTGCAAGAGCCTACACCAAAAGCCTCCAAGAAAAACATGAACTAGTCCCAGGCCATGGAAGAGCTCAAAAAGGATTTGGAAAAGCAAGTTAGAGAAGTAGAGGAAAAATTGGGAAGAGAATTAGAGAAGGATGCGAGAAAACCATGTCAATGACTTGCTAAAGGAAACCCAAAAAAATACTGAAAAATACACTAAAGAAAACAACACCTTAAAAATTAGACTAACTCAAATGGCAAAAGAGCTCCAAAAAGCCAATGAGGAGAAGAATGCCTTGAAAGCCAGAATTAGCCAAATGGAAAAGGAGGTCCAAAAGACCACTGAAGAAAATACTACTTTAAAAATCAGACTGGAGCAAGTGGAAGCTAGTGACTTTATGAGAAATCAAGATATTATAAAACAGAACCAGAAGAATGAAAAAATGGAAGACAATGTGAAATATCTCATTGGAAAAACCACTGACCTGGAAAATAGATCCAGGAGAGATCATTTAAAAATTATTGGACTACCTGAAAGCCATGATCAAAAAAAGAACCTAGATATCATCTTTCAAGAAATTATCAAGGAGAACTGCCCTGATATTCTAGGGCCACAGGGCAAAATAGAAATTGAAAGAATCCATCGATCGCCTCCTCAAATAGATCTCAAAAAGAAATCTCCCAGGAATATTGTCGCCAAATTCCAGAGCTCCCAGATCAAGGAGAAAATACTGCAAGCAGCCAGAGAGAAACAATTTGGGTATTGTGGAAACCCAATCAGAATAACGCAAGATATGACAGCTTCTACATTAAGAGATTGAAGGGCTTGGAATACAATATTCCGGAGGTCAATGGAGCTAGGATTAAAACCTAGAATCACCTACCCCGCAAAACTGAGTATCATGCTCCAAGGCAAAATATGGATTTTCAATAAAATAGAGGACTTTCAAGCTTCCTCAGTGAAAAGACCAGAACTGAATAGAAAATTTGATTTTCAAACACAAGAATCAAGAGAAGCATGAAAAGGTAATCAAGAAAAAAAACAATAAAAAGAAATTGCAAGGGACTTACTAAAGTTGAACTGTTTTCTTTACATTCCTACATGGAAAGATGATGTGTATGATTCATGAGACCTCAGTATTAGGGTAGCTGAAGGGAATATGCATATATGTATATATGTTTATGTATATATATAAGTGAATGTGTATGTATGTATGTATCTATGTGTGTGTGTGTGTGTGTATACACACACACACACACACACACACACACATATATATATATATATATATAGAGAGAGAGAGAGAGAGAGAGAGAGAGACAGAGAGAGAGAGAGAGAGAGAGAGAGAGAGGACACAGAGTGAGTTGAAGATGAAGGGAAGATATCTAAAAGAAATAAAATCAAATTAAGGGATGAGAGAGGAACATATTGAGAGAGGGAGATAGGGAGAGACAGAATGGGGTGGATTATCTCCCATAAAGGTGGCAAGAGGAAGCAGTTCTGTGGGAGGAGGGGAGAGGGCAGGTGAGGGGGGAATGAGTGAATCTTGCTCTCATCAGACTGGGCCTGAGGAGAGAATACCATACATACCCAATTGGGTATCTTACCCCACAGGAAAGAAAAGGGAAGAAGATAAAAAAAGGTGGGGATGATGGAGGGGAGAGCAGATGGGGGTGGAGGTAATCAAAAACAAACACTTTCAAAAGGGGACAGGGTCAAGGGAGAAAATTCAATAAAGGGGGATGGGTTGGGAAGGAGCAGAATATAGTTAGTCTTCCACAACATGAGTATTGTGGAAGGGTTATACATAATGATACACATGTGGCCTATGTTGAATTGCTTGACTTCTTGGGGAGGGTGGGTGGGAAGGGAGGAGAAGGGAGAATTTGGAACTCAAAGTTTTTAAAAACAGATGTTCAAAAACAAAAAAAAAAAGTTTTTTGCATGCAACTAGAAAATAAGATACACAGGCAATGGGGAGTAGAAATTTAGCTTGCCCTACAAGAGGGGAAGGGAAAAGGGGATGGGAGGAGAGTGGGGTGACAGAAGGGAGGGCTGACTGGGGAACAGGGCAACCAGAATATACGCCATCTTGGAATGGGGGGGGAGGGTGGAAATGGGGAGAAAATTTGTAATTCACACTCTTGTGAAAACCAATGCTGAAAACTAAATATGTTAAATAAATAAATTAAATTTTAAAAATAAAATAAAATAATTAATTTCGGAAGACTTTCCAACAGCTGGGTCTGCAAGATTTGTCAGATAATTTAAATTGATCAAAGAAAGCACTGTTTAGATAGAAATTTAGAGTTAATACTGAAACATCTAGGCTAGAACTTATTGAAAATACAGCTCTATGTATCATAATGTATAGATCATATGAAGCATACTTCCCTTAAACAATATTCAATTTATTTTCTCTTCATTTGATTTTTAAAACATGCTATATTTTTCAAGTACATCAGTCACCTGTACTTTCTTCAGAAAGAATAATAAAGTTGTTTCTCTTCCTTTAAAGTTTTTCCCTAGAAAGGTTAAGATCATTTTTTTCTTGCTTTCCTGGCTTTAAATAGCATATTTAAAGCTAATTAAACACTGCACCCCTTCAGAGTGGCAAATTTTACCTTAATGCAAAGAAAACATGCCAAAACTTGGCAACAGCATCATGGTGGCAAGACAGGAGCGAGCTTTTTTTTTTCTGGCTTATAAGTAATAGTGACATAACTATTCATTAACAGAGAGACAAAACCTAGTGGAGAGGGCTCCAAGTCAGAAAGACTTGGGTTCAAAACCAGCCTCTTATTCTGGATTTGTCCTTGCTTATGCTTCAATAATATAGCTGACATTTTTATAGCACATACTATGTACCAGGCTAAGCACTGTACAAGATGACATTTGATCCTCCCAACAACCCTGGAAGGGTAGGTGCTATTATCCCCGTGAAGAAATTGAGGCAAACAGAGGTAAGTGACATGCCCAGGGTCACTCAGCTAGTGTCTGAGTGTCTGTGGCCAAATTTGAACTCAGGTCATCCTGACTCCAGGCCCAGTGCTCTATCCACTGAGCCACCTAGCTGCTTTTGAGCAATGACTCATTTAAAGAAAAAGTCAGTAAAACAAAATCCGGACAGCTGCTGTCTACATACCTCCAGGTCACTCCCCTTCCTTCTTCAGCAAGCTCAACATCTGGCTCACAATTTTCTCTCCTCCCTGACTCTTACCTTCATACGAAGGCATTTCAACATACCTACGAATCATAGAGCGCTGGGCCTGGAGTCACCAAGACCTCTGTTCAAATCTGGCCTAAGATATTTAACCAGCTGTGTGACCTTGCCTCGGTTTCCTCAACTGTAAAATGAGGCTGAGAGCAGTATGTACCTCACAGGATTGTTGGGAAGATCAAATGATAGATTTTTAAGTGCTTAGCACAGTGCCTGGCACACAGGAGGATCTACAAAAATGCTTATTCCTTTCCCCACCCCACCCTCTTTTCTCAGCTCCTCAACCTGCTCACTTCCCATATTCCACCACCCCACCTCAGTCACACACAAAGAAGGTCACACCCTAGATCTTGCCATCACCCACAAATATATCACCTCCCTGTTCAAGAATTCTGAAATCTCCTCATCCGACTACAATCCACTGGCTTTTCACCTCTCTCTCTGCCTTCCCTTAAGTAACTCTACTCGTCACTCACACCATGACCTCTAATCCCCTGACCATCCTCCACTGTGGCTCTTCCAAACCTCATCCCTCCTCAAACCTCCCAGAGCACCCTTTTCCCCCTCTCCTCTCTGTTGAAAACCTTGCCTCATATTCTACTACAAATTAAAAAATAAAAATAAAATTGAGGCCATTCCCCATGAACTCCCTCCTCATCTCCTATCACTCAGATGCCTTCTGACATTCTCTTCTTCATCACCCCACTTTCATACAGAGAGGTGGCTTTACTCTTCACCAAAGCAAACTAGCCTACCTGCAAATGATCCCATTCTATCCTGTCTCCCCCAACAGAATGCCCTTGTCATCTCCACTCTCCCTCTTCCATCTCTGTCTACCAGCTCATTTCCTACTATCTGCAAACAAACTGTGTCTGCCTCCTCCTTACTTGTTCCTTCCAAATTCACTCTCATCCAACCATCTCTTCTACCCTTTGTGGCTAACCTTCTGGAGAAGGCAGTCACAATAGGTGTCTCCATTTTCTCTTCTCTCAATCATTAACTCCTTAAAATCTGACTCATGACCTCATCGTTCCACCAAAATTACCCTCTTCCAAGTTACCAAAGGCCTTAGTAGCCACATCTAATAGGTTTCCCCCCCTCAATTTTCATTCTCCACCCTCTTCTGTGGTCTGACACCACAGATCACCCTCTTCTCCTTTTCAGGACACCTCTCTCACGGTTCTCTTCCTATCTATCTGACCACTCTTTGCCTCCTTTGCTGGATCCTCATCCAGACCACACCCTGTAATCACAGGTGTCCCTCAGGGTTCTGTCCTGGGCCCTCTTTCTCTTCTCCTTCTATACTACTTCACTTGGGTGATTTCAGCAGCTCCCATGGATTTGATCACCATTTCTATCTATCTTGACTATTCTCAAATCTACCTTTCCTGCCCTAATCTCTCTGCTTACCTCCAATCTTGCATCTCCAACTGCCATTTAGAGATTCAAACTATGTGTAGTAGACATCTTAAACCCAGCAGGTCCAAAACAGAACTCGTGATCTTTCCCCGTCCTCGGCCCCTTGCCCTGTTACTATAGAGGGCACCCCCATTCTCCCATCCCTCAGGCTCACAACCTAGGAATCATCCTAGACTCTACTCACTCTCCATTGCAAAAGCCTTTCAATTTTACCTTTGCAACATCTCTCAAATTCTTCCCCTTCTCCTCTGACACAGCCCCCGCTCTGGTGCAGAGCCTCATCACCTATTACTTAAATAGCTGCTGGGGGTTGGGGGAGTGTCTGCCTGCTTCAAGTCTCTCTCCACTCCAATCTAACCTCCATTGAGCCACCAGTGATTTTCCTAAAACACAGGTCTGACCATGTCACACATACCCCCACTCAGAAGTCCAGTGGCTTTGTATCGCCCCCGGGAGCAAATACAAATGTTCTGCTTGGCATTCAAAGACCTGCATAACTTTGCCCCGTCCGACCTTTTCAAGTCTTCTTATATCTTACTCCCCAAAACCTATTCTTTGATCCAGTGACACTGGCCTCCTGGCTCTTCTAGGATGCATCTCTAGGCTGTGGGTATTTTTTTCTGGCTGTCCTCCATGCCTGGAATGCTCTCCCTCTTCCTCTCCACTTCCCTGGTGACCCAACTAAAATCCTAATTCCTACAAGAAGCCTTTCCTAACCCCTCTTTATTCTAGTGCCTTCCCTCTTTCAATGATTTCCTACTTAATCCTGTATACAGCACGTTTATATATATTTGTTTGCTTGTTGTCTCCCCTGGTAGTCTGTGAGTTCCTTGAGAGAAGGGATTTGGCTCTTTTTTTTATTCCCAGCATTTAGTGCCTGGCACATAATAGATGCTTAATAAACGTCTTAATGAATTTTCATTCAGTGAACATGGTTTTAAATAGCTCCAAATATTTTTCTACCTTCAGTAAGGGCTCTTTAATTCATTTCTATGTTGACATTCATATCTGCAAATGGGTCAGGTGCCACATTGACCCGTAATATTTGCTACATCCTATCAAGTTTAAGGTACTAGGAATGATTCGCCAAGTGGCCCCTCCCCAATAATGCCTTACCTCTGAGATTGCCTTCCATTTACACCATACGCATCTTACACGTACAATACATTCATCAGATGTGAGCTCCCTGTGGGCAATGATCGTGTTATGTCTTCTTTGTATCCCCAGCACTTGGCACAATGCCTGACGCACAGCAGGAGCTTAATAAATAGTCACTGATTGATGTTAATTTTACCAAAATGCCCTGAGCTTAGTTTGTATTACCTAAATGACCTGCTACTAATATATGCATTGATTAGTGCCAAGATTCAAAAAGATGTCAACAGGTTGAAACTTTGTAGAAAAACTACTGAAATAAAATTTAGTGCAATCAGAACTTACAGAAACAGAAAAAAGGCAGGTCTAATATTTTTCATTGCTACTGCTGGGGCAGGAGGTGATTTTTTTTTTGACCAAAGGATAGAGGCTCTTACAAAAAAACAGAGTTAGTAACTCCGGCTAAAAATTAAATTAAATTTTAAAAGCTTTTGCAAAAATAAAATTAATACAAGATGGGTTAAGAAGGTGACATGTGTACACGTACACACGTACACGTACATGTACACACACACACACACACACAAATACCAAACCCTTTTCAGATTTATCTGGTAAGTTTTTTTTACCCTAGTCAACTTCTTCCCTTCTAATCCTAGATACGTTAATTTTGTTTGTGCAAAAGCTCTTCAACGTCATGTAATAAATATTATTTATGTTAGCTTTTGTAATTGCCTCTGTCTCTTGTTCGCCTGTGAATTCATCTCCTATCATCCTACCCATAAGACAACCTAAAGAAATGGAAAAGCCAAAAGCCATTCCCCAAAAGAGAAACAGTCAAAGAAATTAAGTAAAAGCTCAATAGAAGAATTGCAGACAACCAAATTAAAAAAATGTCCCAGAGCACTAGTAAGAGGAATGTTCGTTAGTACAACCCTTAGGTCTCAAACTGGCAAAGAGGTCATGTCACAGATGGAAACAGAGGAAACCACTGGAGTGGTCATGGAAAGATAAACACACTGGCCCTGTTCTGAAGCTGTGAATTAGTACAGCCTTTCTGGAGAGCGAGTTGGAATTATGCAAAGAAAGAGGTTTCTCCCCTTGATTCAGAGGTTCCCCCTGCTAGGCACCTACCCTAAGAAGTTACTGACAAAAAGAAAGGCTCCATGTACGCCAGCAACACCTTTTGTGGTGAGAACTGGAGAAAGAGTGGATGCTTGTTGACTGTAAAATAGCTAAGTGTGGTATGTGAACGTAATAAGCTGTAAGATGACAAATGTAATGAATACAGAGAAGCATGGAAAGAGTTAAAAAACCTGAGGCAGAGGCAAGCAGAGCCAAGAAAATAACATACACAACAACAATAATGTAAATGGAAATAACAGCCACAAGCAACTGTGGCCCCAAGAAGCACATGAGAAGCCATCCCGCTTCCTCCACTCATCGGCTCCATGGTTGTGAATATTACATACATTTTTCTGATCGATCTATTGGCTTTGCTCTTCCTGTTGTTATTTAAAAAAATATTTTGTTACTTGGAATGGTTCTCTGGAGGGGAACAGAGGGATACAGGAGAAATCCAGCCAATTTAAAAATAAAAATGTATTTATAAATAAAGGAAAACGAATATTGCAAAATGACAAAGAAAGTATGGCCCCAAAGAAGATACATGAGAAGATACCTCTGCCATTCCTTTGGAGAGATGGGGAAGAAGGGTCCTTGAGTATGGAACACTGCATGCCAGATTTTCCAATCAGTTTGGTAGAATTTCTTTTCTTTTTCTATTTCTTCTTTTAAAGGATTCTTTTATTATAAAGGACAACTCTCTAAGAGTATGGAAGGAAGGAACACAGAGGGAAATCTAGGGGATGTTAAAACAAAAGATAAAAATAAAAACCTTATTTTAATATAAAATTGTTTTTAAAAGGTAGTCAAGTAGGAAAAAAAATCATTAAAAATATCTCTGATAAGGGACTGATATTCGAGTATAGGTAACCAACAGAAACATATAAAACCAAAGGCAATTCATTCCAAAAAGTGGTATAAGGTTATGAACAAAGAGTTCTTCAAAGAAAAATTGTAAACAGTTATCAACCATACAAAAAGGATGCTAAAAATCACTGATAAAAGATGTAAATCAAAACAACCCTGAGTTTCTACCTCTTACCCAGTAAATGAGCAAATGTGACAAAAGATGGGAATCATTAATGTTGGAAGTGCTATGGAAAGATGAACACATCAAGGTATTGTTGGTGGAAGCTTTGAGTTGGTAATTTTTAATCTCTCTCACACACACACACACACACACACACACACACGACTAAAATGTCCATCCCATAGATTCCACTGCTGGGCCTGTCCCCATAAGTGAGGTTATAAAGCCCTGCACTACAGTGGGGGCACTGTCAAAGAAGAAAAGGAGCCAAATTCGAGATACACCACACAGGGGAAAATAACAGTTCTTGACAACAGACTGGACATCCAGTTCGTGATGTCTGAAAAGCAAATGGAGATGCAAGACTGGAGGTCAACAGGGAGATCAGGAAAGACTGATAGATCTGAGAACCATCAGTACAGAGATGGCAACTAAATCCACGGGAGCTGATGAGATTCACCAAGTAGCACAGAAGAAGAGGGCCCAGGACAGAACCTTGAGGGATACCTATGGTTAAAGGGTGTGATCTGGAGGAAGACCCAAAAAAGAGGACAGAGACGGTGTGATCAGATAGGCAGGAAAGTGGAATCCTGAAAACCTGGAAGACAGAAAATCCAAGAGGAGAGAGTGATCAACAGTGTCAAAGGCTGCAGAGAGGACAAGGAGAATGAGGACTGAGAAAAGGCCAGTGGATTCAGCAAGTCAGGTTATTGTTAACGTCGCAGAGAGCAGTTTTTGTGGGACGGTGAGGTCAGAAGTTGGTTTGCAAGGGGTTAAGAAGACTGTGGGGAAAGAGAGTATTCCAGGCTTGCCTGCAGCCCGAACGAGCACATGTAGGTCAGAGATGGAATGCTGTGTATGTAGGAGAGCAAGTAAGCCACTTTGGATACTTTGGACAGTTGACTGTGTAAAGAAGGAATTATGGGTAATAAGCCTGGAGAGGGAGACTAAAGCCAGATTCTACCAGGCTCTGAGCGCCAAAGAGAACAATCTGTGAAGGTATTAAAAAAACAGCACAGTGACACTTTCATACCAGACCAATCCATTGTGATAGTTCAAGATCAGCCCAACTTATAAACAAGCCACCTTTTGTGATAAAAAGGGTATCAAAGAACTCTAAAAAATCTCAAAATCTCACTTGTTAAAGAGTTTTAAAATGTATCACGTCCCAAAGGGACAAAATTAGAAACTCACTATGTTTTCTGCCTGAGTGGGATAGCTTCCTGTTTCACTTGTGTTGCTCCTAAGAATGGTTTTATTTGGAACTGCTAAGAAAGAAAAAAAAAAAAGGTTTTTTTCCCCAAGTTGGCTCACAACTATAGACAGTAACATTCTCTGAGAAGGCAAGAGTCTATATGTTAATCCTGACATGCCATGACCAGTGCTATCACAAAAATCAAGAATTCTGAAATGAGAGTAAGGCAAAATGTAATTATTAATTAGCAAGAAAACATCAGCTGTTCCAAGGTGACTGGGAACAATTTATAAAGCAATTTGTAAAAGTACGGTAAAAGGGCGGGGGGGTTCCCTCAAACTCTGGGACAACGTGCCCCAGCTGTGGAACAGAGCCCTTGAATGCCATAGCAATGAAATGACTCACTCTCTGGCAGGGGACCTAGGTTGTATGAAAAAGGGGCAACTGCCTACAGGAGATCAAATGTTATGGCCCCAAAGAGAAACGTATAACCCAAGTGGCTAAGACACAAGAGACGCTGTTAGCCAGTGATATCGCTGTTATTATTTTGCAAAAAGAGGCATCGATTTCATTGTGCCCGGCAGAGCATAATCTGCACAACTTTCTTTATGTCGTATATATTCATTTTCTATTCCTGTTTTCACTTTTTTATCACAGAAGTGCAACAGGCTAAGACACAAAAAGGCAAACTCCAGACGTCCCAGAGAGTGGTAGGACTGAAGCAGTTCTCTTATCAAGCTCTTCTAACCCTGTTCCTCAAGAAATGGGGAGCCAGGGTGCCTAGAAAAGCGCATCCATATTTAAACCCTTCCATCTCATTGGGGGACCTGATGTCAGTTTTCACTGCAATGAAAATCAGCAGTGCACCTCGATAATAGCTCAAGTTTCGAGCTGTTGTACACTCCTGGATTCAAACTGACATTATGCCACCATCAAAAAGGTTGGGGGTTTTTAAATATGGAATTTAAAGGAAACTTACCCTTCCCTTTGTGCAGCTCTGACTTCCAACCCAGTTTCTATTTTCTACAGAAACAGGAGGACAAGTGTCCATGCCAGAAGTCTGCCCATGAGAACTCATCTTTTTAGCTGCTGGTTAATACAACCAGATTCCAAAGCCCGTTATACATTTTTGATTGTCAGTAGTGCCTAAAAAGAGACCCAGGAGGAAAAAGAAAAAGGTTTAACCAAGCATTTTGATACTACTTGCTTTAAAAATTTTTTTTAATAGAACAGTAAATTAATTTACTGGGATTACAGAAACAGAGCTATATACTTCTTGAAGGGCAAACAGAATAAGGAAAAGGTGATAGAGTTCATAATAACCATAACTACCATCACTACATGAATATCATATTTTTTAAATGTACACTCTAAGTGAAATAAAGTATCTCCCCCCCCCACACACAAGCAACCAAATAAATACCCACAGAGATCTTGTAGAATGAATTTTCCATCTGATTTCAAAAGGATATGTATCTAGGAAGAGTGATCCCCACAAACAAGGCTTTTCACCAGCAAAAAGTGATTCTCTTACTCCTAGTGGAAAGCTGTAGGCCAGACCTGAGCACCAGCAAAAGGGGATGCATGGGATGAAAAGCCAGTATTTCCCACAACCACCCCCTACTACCACTCCCAAAGTAGAAAAGTATGCACTCCAACTTTTTTTTTTTTGCTTTTTGGCAAGGCAATTGGGGTTAAGTGACTTGCCCAAGGTCACACAGCTAGTACATGTGTCAAGTGTCTGAGGCCATATTTGAACTCAGGTCCTCCTGACTCCAGGGCCAGTGTTCTACTCACTGTGCCACCTAGCTGCCCCACACTCCAACTTTTAAAATGGAAAAAGTAAATGTTTTTCAGGCTAATCTAAAAAACCTTAGGTACAAAGTACATCCTTCTGGCACTCAGAATCACTTTAAATAATGTAAGTTAAGTCAGAGCAAAGTCTTTAAAAATCTCACATTTCTACTGGCTCCCTAAGTTTAACATAAGAATTTACATAAGAATTTAAATACTTTGACACTCTACCAGGGATCGGCAAACTAAAGCCCTAGGGCCAAATCAAGCTCACTGCCTGTTTTTGTACAATACTAAGAATAGTTTTTAATACCAGTAAATAAATTGTCATGTATTTTAAAATGCAGAAACCATTCTTAGCTCATGGGCTATACAAAAACAGGCTGGGGGGCCTCAGTGTAGTTAACTGACCCTTGCAATTAACTATATTAGTGTTTTATACATATAGTATTAACTATAAAATGTGTGCTGATTTCTAGAACACCTTGGTTATTACCCCTAATTCTACAGATTAGGAAATGGAGGCACAACAGTTTAATGAGATGCCAAAATGAAACCAAGAAAAGACTTATACTGAATTAGGTTAAGGGTTTTTGATCTCAGCTCTATAGAATTTTAGAGAAACACAGCAATTAAGGGCAAAACAACGATTTCTTTACCTGCAAAAACACACAACAGTTACCCCAAAAAAGCTGTTAGCCAGGAAGTAAACAAAGGCTCAGGCACTCTGGTTAATTTCCCTGTTTAACTGAGGTTTTGAGTGAGAAAACTTTTTGCTTGAAGCTTCCTTGCTAAAAAAAACCCAATACATATTAGTAAACTTCCCTACCTTGAGAATACAGCAAATATAATAAAATATTTCTTTAATTGAATACCTTTGTCTTTCTGAAGAAAAGAGATTTTGAACGTCAATTCTCACTGGCCATTATTATAGCTACAGTTCTGCAAGACTGGACAAATGTCTCAAAATAAAAGAGTTTATTTTCTTATAGTTTCTCACTATTAAAAATGGATTATAGCAAAACTCATCGAGTGAGGATTCATATTAGGTTCTGATTAACTGAAGTTTTATTTTGGTGTTCATAAATTGTCATTTATCAGGTATTTGCTTAAGTGTAAAGTATAAAGGTCTGTGATAGTCACTTCCTATAACGTGGGAAAGATAAAATAAAATTCAAACATAAGAGGCACTGATTTGTAAGTAACTCCTTTAAATATATCTACTGGAGCTCAGTGTGTACAAAATGTGTTACTTTTGCATTTAATTTCCATTCTGGTCACGCTACATGGTTCTTCATGACTCTATATATGTGATTATTTCATGAAGACTCTTTTTCAGGATAAAAAGAAAATGTTGTCTTCAGTTTGTTGGTGAGCAAAAAGAATGGGGTTACAAAATTTTTAGTACTTAAAAATCATTCATTCACGCGCGCACACACACACACAAAATCCCTTTACTTGGTTCACGTACAATAACAAGAGGAACCTATGTCAGCTCAACGAGGAAAAAGACAATTTTCTAAGGACATTAAGTTAGATAAGTTGTAAAATGTGAAAAAGTATTACAGGTTGCTAGGCTATAACATATTGATGACTGTAGCTCCACTAAGTGGTTAAGGAGGAAATTAGAGCAAGACTGAGGAGAATAAAGTAGAAGAGGGACAGATGCCTTTCAAGCCTCAATTTGGGTGACACTTGTTGAGAGGAACTCTATTCAGAGGAAAGAGCACTCTGCTGATCTCCGAGTCATGAGGTCCGGTCCAACCAGCCTTCTCTGCGTTCCTTACACACACAGCATGCCTTTCCCATCTCCACCCCTGTGCCCTGGCCATCCCCCATAGCTAGGAGCAGCACTCCTCCTGGAATCCTTCCCTCCTTTCAAGCTTCTGCTCAAGTACCACCTTCTTTCTACATGGAACCTCTTCTGATTTTCCCAACTTCTGCCTTGCCAACTCCCCAGAATTGATTCTATCTCTACTCACCCATGTTTATACTGGAGGCCCCACTGCTGACAAAGTGGCCACATGACCCTCGTCAAGTCACTAACTCCTCATTGCTCCAGGCTACTGAGACTAAGGTGCAGAGCAGGTAACAACCTGTATGGTGGAGGAAGATTCTCACTCTGGGGCTCCAAACACCAGGGAAATCAGAAGTCCAGTCCCTATCCCTAGGCATATGCTATTTTCCCCAACAGAATATGAACTCTTGGGGCAGCTAGGTGGCACAGTGAGTAGAACACTGGCCCTGGAGTCAGGAGGACCTGAGTTCAAATTTGGCCTCAGACACTTGACACACTTACTAGCTGTGTGACCTTGGGCGAATCATTTAATCCCAAATGCCCTGCCTTCCCCCCCTCCAAAAAAAGAATATAAACTCTTTTCAGACAGGCAATTTTCATTTGTTTGAATCTGTATACGCCAAGCAATGTGCCTGGCCTATGAATGGGCACATAACTGTTGATTAATTATGTGAATATAGGATTAAATTTGTATCCATCCCAGGAACTCAATCTTGATTATCTGCACTGACGGGGAGCAGCAGCACGAATCACTCAAAACAGAAAATAATTTTATTTTTGGTTACATATATACTCACCTTCAGCTCCAACTCTCCTGTATTAATCCTACTCTTAGCAGCCTAGCTAGGACCACAGCTACTTGGAAAAATATATGCGTAATCAACTCTCAGTTCAAGGCACAGTGGCCAACGGATATCACTGTGGAGATTAATATACAGAGACTCCAGAATATCGCCCAAGCTCAGCCACTGACAGCATCCTTGGTTAACTCATTTAACTTCTTCAGAGATCAGTTCACCTCTCTCTAAAATAAGAGTACTTCTTCATCAAGGCTAAAATAGACGACTGAGATAAACTGAGTTCCAGGAGAAAAGTGCTACATAAACATAACCTGTCCAATAGTAAGAGAGACAGCACGGTAGAGCAGAGAGAAAGTTGGCCTCAGCCTGCAAGACCTGAGTTCCAATCCCACCTGATGCACACTAGTTATGTGACGCTGCACAAGTCATTCAGCCTCAGAGTTCTAGGCAACTCTCTAAGTTGCAGAGAAGCTACTGTCCCAGTGTGGGTAAGAATTTTCTAAGCCAGCAACTATTTGCTCCAGTCCCTGTCCCTGCCCTATTTAACAGTAACTTTCTCAATCCCCAAATCTACTAGTCTTTCCTTTGCCTTCATTCTTGCTAACTTTCTCCAACATTAAAACCTGAAGACTACCCCTTTCCCTCAGTGGTATTTCCCAGTCCTCCTGGTAGACTGCGTTCCTTCTCTCTCTTCTGCCAGCCCCTCAAATGGAGAAGGCTCCCCAAGGTATAATGCTAGGCTCCCGGCTTTACTCTCTCCCCTACACTCAGAGCTCTGACAATCACCTCCATGGTGCCACCATCCGTCCGGACGCCTCCTCTCTGGAGCCCCTAATCCCACCTTTCCCAATTGGACTTCCACCTCAAACTGAGCAAGTCTTCAATTTTAAAATACCTTCCTTCTCAAAACTACCTCTCTCCCATCCCCATCTTTTATTTTTCTGTTGAAGACAACTGACCGCCTGTCTCCCAATCTTTATATTTTTTTTGGAGTGGGGAAGGCAGGGCAATTGGGGTTAAGTGATTTGCCCAAGGTCACACAGCTAGTGTGTCAAGTGTCTGAGATCACATTTGAACTCATGTCCTCCTGACTCCAGGGCCGGTGCTGTACTCACTGCGCCACCTAGCAGCCCCCGTCTCCCAATCTTGACTCCCTCTCCCTCATGTCTATAGTCCTCCCTGATCTCCCCAGTCAGAAATGACCCCTCTCTCCTAATTTTCTGTGTGTCCATATAATAATCATATACTTCCCCGTGATAGCTCTATCATTTGCTTGTAGTATTATTTCTTTTATCATTGTCAGCTTTTCTCATTTAATGTGTCATCTACCTCCCCAACTCCTCTGTAAGCTTCTTGAGGGTAAAGTACTTATCTCCTACAGCACCAAACACAGGACCTTACACAAAACTGATTTTCAGTAACTATTTGAGTTGGTTTTGAAACTCTTGACACCTAAGGAAAAAAATATGGTCACTTGAGTTGTATCACCTAGGACATTGTTTTATCTCAAGGTCAGATTATTCGCACCTTGGTTATCGGGAGCTAGGCCCCATTAAATCTATTCACATATTCAAAAGAATAATGCATTATTTCAAGGAGAAACTACCAATAATTTAGGACTAAAATGGTTATTAGACCAATATAATTATGAGCCAAGAGGTGAACATCATGGGTGAAATCAAAGACTTCAGCCTGAACACCCATAAAGAAGTTGAGGTAGGGATGAATCAGGGAATATTCCTCTAGGCAGACTGATGATACTGGTTGTCTTTCTCTTACTCTCCAGGAAGAGTCTGTGCCATTTTAAGCTATGGACCTTAAATAAACTGTCTCTGTCAAGGATGTCATTTTACTACACGGATGTCAAACAAACTTGTGACCTACCACTAAGCAAGGGAAAGAAAGTTTAGATGTTTCACTGAGTAGCTCCTCTTGTGTTTTTTTAAACAGCCTAGTTCAGTTCAGAGGTGTACTTAAGGTGTAAGTTCTTAGAAGTGCTCTTTATATACAGTGGCACTTAAACCTAAACCATAACAAAGATCATTATCTAGAAAGCTGGCTATTTACTTCAAACGAAGAGTCTTCATTTTATAATCAGAGGTCTGGTTCATACTACATCCCTTAAATCAGTTAATGTCAAATCTCTCTCCAAAAAACAGCTGGGGGAGAAGAGCTTCACTATTACCATTTTTAAAAAATTTATCTTCTGTATTCTTCCCATAACAGTTCTTCGTATTTCCAATAACCTATGATTTCACTGGTGTAGGATTTCTCCCTTTACTAATCCAGATCAAAACTCCTCCATAACTTAAGTCTTCAAGGTAAGGCCAATCTGATTGCCCCTATCTAGGTAAAATATATGAACCCCCTCATATGTGTAATTTTTTTCCTTTTGCCCTTTGTAAGACACACCTTGGAAATGCATTTAAAATTTATGAAAGTCTAAAGCATGAATTTCCCCAAGAGTAATGTGTTTATTTACAGATTTGAATACACGAGATACCCGTGCTTTAATTTGCTATTACTAAATAGCAAAGTGGCAAATAAAAATGTTTTTTAAACTGGGATGAGAAATCACTTTGCAAACCCTTCAAATAATCTTTTGTGCAGAATTTGTTTTGTGTGTATTTAAGTATTCCTGTTCAAAAATTAAGACTCTGAATACCCCGAAATCCAAACCAAATTCCTAGGTGGCACAGAAGATAAGAGCACTGGGCCTGGGATCAGGAAAGACCAGAGTTCAAGTCTGGCCTTAGCCACTTACTAGCTGTGACTGTGGACAAATCACATAACCTCTGCTTACCTCCATTACTTTGTCTGTGAAATGGGGATAATAATAGCACCTACCTCCCTGGGTCACTGCCAGGATCAAATGAGATTGTAATTGTAAAGTGCCTGGCACATAGTGTTATGTAATGGTTAGTTATATATTATTAGGATACCCAAATCCTATGAAGAAATAAAATAGGTAAGCTCCAATGAAACTGCCCAGCACCCTACACCAAGTTCTAGGAGGTGTGGAGGGGTTGGGGGGAGGGAAAACTCCAGAATAATCTCATCTTCAGTTAAACAGAAAGAAGTATTAGGATTTGAGCAATGAACGCCACATAATAGTTTGTGGACAGGTGATAGAAGCCTCCTACTTGGGTCTGGGGGAAAAAAAATAAAAATTGAGAGTAACTAGTCGTAAGTTCCCCAAGTATTCTTCTCCCCAAGCAAAAAGTTGTAGATTTAACTAAACTTTATAATTAACTTATCTCTCTTTTGGGGTGAGAAGGCAAACCTGTTTAATCTAGTCCATGAATTTTGCTTATAATCTCATCCCTTTCATGCCAGGGTCCTAAAGTCTATTATTGTTGTATATGAGAAAGATGGTGATACCATCAATATCTACATTTAAGATTCAGTGCTTACGGATGAGCACAACTTTTTTTGTAGTAGTAGGTGTCTCTTGCCAGAACAGACAAGTGAACAATGTTCCTATTTCCTACCTGAGTTCAATGGACAGTAACTTTCTCTACAAAAAAAGAAATCCTACTCTCTGCTAATAGTAAGCAGTTCATCCCAAAATCAAGCTCCTCACCTGTCCCCCAAATACTCTGCTCCCAAGACCAAGGGACAGGTACTTAATGGTCAATGTATCACAGACCTGGGGGGAAACTAGGGCTCAGGTAATATTTAAAATGTAGAGAGGACAAATCAGAGCATTTTTAATGCAGAAGTCCAGGTTGGATATCTAAGATGCCAATGTCTTGTAAGGAAACATTTTTAAAGAAGCTCCTCTAAAGAAGCATTAGTACTGAAGTTCTCATTCTACCTCCCATATGGAAATTGGTAGTATGGTACTTTAGTGAAGGAGGAAGGTGTTAGTGACAGAGCATTACAAGCACCTGAGAACTTCCAGCTGCAGAAATCCAGCAGGGAATACAAGCAAAAACCCTCACCCTATATATTACAATGCATTTTGACTTCTGAAAACCCCCCCTTACCTGTTTACAAGTTTACACAGCTGTTTGCCACGGGAACACCACCTTGTGCAGAATACCATCATGGCATCCTTTGTTGATAATCACCTGTTGCCTAGCAATCAACATCCTGCATGGAGACGGACAGCACTAGGGCTCTTCCATCCGAGGTTTAAAATTCAACACAAGCCACATAAGCCTGCATTTCAAGGTTGTCTTCGTCTGCAACTAGTTAACTTTAAAATTGGCAAACCACAACAAAAGGTGTCTGAAGCCAGAATGGTGCGGCAAGGTTAGCTTCCTCTTGGGCTCTGGCGTCGTCCCCGTGCCATGATGTCTCCTGCGGCAAACATGGGAGTTGTGCTCCTATAGTGGGAGCAGCCTTCCAAAGCTCAGGAGCCCCCATACAGGACAACGCAGGAACTAAGGCAAACCCTTTCTTTCCTTAGGAATGCCTTTTTTTTTTCCTCACAATCTGTACTACAAACCGGAGTGACAGGGACTGAGTGTGCGTTCGTACCTATGAAACCATCACGATGCATGCACATCCAAGGCTTGTGGAACCAGAGGTCAAATAAGGCACTGAGACCAAGGAATGGTTTTAATTACAAACGCTAGCTCTCAGGAACTCTTCATCCATTCAGAACTAAACCCATGACTGCATAACTGGTGAGAAGCCCCTGGAGACCGAGGAGCTCCTCAAATGTGTCAGCAAAGGCTTTATTAACATCATTAACATTTAAAAGCAAACGGAGCATTTCTCTTTCTTTTGGCAATTTGGTGCGAGCGTTTTAAGTGCAAGACAAAGCAATTTCAAACTTTTTCTTCAAATTAAAAATGAAACTAAGGCCAAACGTGTTGGGTGAACAAAATAAATCAAAACTTAAAATTCAGCAACTCCAGCTCTTCCAACCAGCAAAGCCCCAGACTTCTGCAATGTTCTGAGGCTTAAGGTGCTCTCCCCGCTTCTTGCATCCCAGCAAACAGCACCATTCCCTCCAAAGGATGAGGATTGAGCAGCAAATGACCCCCAGTAACACATTCACTAGAGATCCTTCAGATTTGACACACCGGGCTTGTCAACATGAAATGATGGTTTAACTGCTTCTTGCTCAGGACATACAAGATCTGAGCAGCAGCAAGTACCCCCTCCGCTGCAAACAAAGGGGTCAAAGGTTTGTCGTCAATTCACTTCCAAGCAGAAAAACATTTTCCTCAAAAGAAACAATTTATTTAGAATGAAACAAAATCAGCTCAACTGTGAGCGCATGTTTGAGTGACAGCTACTTTTAAGCTGTGTGAGCCATAAAAAGGGTTTTCCTTTACTTTTCCAGAAATCTTGTGTACACAGCACAAAGCAAAGAGGTCATTTTTTCCACTTAAAACACGGGCATTGGCATCACAATAGCAGATACACAACTTTTTAAGCTGCCATTTTAGTAAAATGCACAAATACTAAACAGATAAGCTTTCTTCCAATCAAGAGGCCCATGTAAATTCCACATAAGCCACAACTTCTCTTCAAAAAGGTCCATTAGAGCTTAGAATTCCAAATCTTCATCCGCTGTCCACCAGCTTTGCTTGCAGAGGGGGGAAAAAAAGGTTATTAAGTACAAATGTTTACAACATATTTTTTTCCCTACAATACATGGATGAACATAAGCTACAAGGCCTTTCTGGATAGTCCACTTTGATTTCAAAAAGCACCAATAATACCCACTGGCACAAACCTTGAAATGAATTCATTCCATGAAGACACATAACAAGTAGAACAGGTTGGGTTTTTGTTTTTTATAAGCTAAGCTTAGGGTTATAGAACTGAAAATATCCTTTACACTCAATTGAGTGTATGAGGGAAAGGGAGAAATATAAAAAATTTCCAGAGGAAAATCTAGTGAAAGCTTGTAATTATTTGTTTTGTTTTTTTTTAAAATGGGATTCTTCCTGAAGGCAACTTAAAAGTGAAAAAAATGAAAACATGAATTGCAGTCAAACTTTCACCTCTGTGGTGTTTTTGTTTATAATAATCTTTCCAGCAACAGGTCACTCCAATATAATTTAAAAAAAAAGGGTAGTCAATGTACACAGCCATTTAAAATCTAATAGGCTATGTTACCACTTAAAGGACAACAAGATGAACCGTTCCCATGTAAAGAATTGCTAAATAACCAGCAAACCCTTTAAGATCCTTGGTTTCAACCCTATTCAAATCTTATATACAAACTCCATCAAGCTTAACAGTTCACTACAGTTACCTGTGATAATATTCCTTTTAAGGATGTCACTATAATCAAGAGGCTAGGAGTCAAGTCTATAAATCTAACAGCTGCTTCTCATTTTCACAGTGGACTCCTTTGTAAATATTATCTCTAAACCCAGTCATGGAAATGAGAAAGAATAGACCCAGAAGATTTGCTCATTACATACACCAAAAATGTCCTTTCCACAAAGGGTCATGTAGACCCTCTCCTAAGGTGGTCTCCTCATTCTGTTACTGCTGCAAGTTTCTGATGAATGGTTCTTATACTTAGAAAGCAAAGGTAGTTCTTTCAGCTATACCAGGTAGGAAACAAAAGGCTTCAAAGTAAATTAACTTAAAAGAGGAACTGATTTTTTGTAGTAACCCTGGGAGGAACTTCCAGTTTCAGTCAACAAGAGAGATCAGGTAAAGTTATTGACCAGCAGCTGAGACAATTAGGGAACCAATTATACCTTTAAAAATTTAGAATTTTGATACAAAAGGCTTAATCATCTAGATGTTCTCCTTTTCTTATGTACCAAACCATTTAATGTTTTATAGAAATAATGTTCTTTCAATTCACTTGAACTAATAAATTCTAGAAACATCAACTGCATGCACACAGCCAGCATCAAGAAAATTTGGTTATAGAAAATCCAATGATGGGATTATAAAATTCTGGCTAAAGGTGTTTAGCACCACAGAGATGGTTCTAGACTTTCAGAATTTCCCATTTCTTTATGAAGTGAACAGTTACTGATGTTACACACCTGTACAACAGGATAGACAACACATAAGACGGCAGCATTGTAAATCGATGGCACTCATATAACTGCCGTAACTAAACATCAATTACTTTACCTTACACACTCAAGAATGATATTAAACCTATTTCACAAATAGTGCAGGAAGCACAAATTACCAGATCTAACAAAAACCATCACTTCAATAAACACTGAAACAGGAAGTAAAAGCACAGTGCAGCCTATCCCTGTTACCTTTCAAATAGACCTGATTGAAAAACACCTTGGATCATAGTGAGAACTAGATGCCACAAGCTTACTCTTCAAAAGAGCAAAATCTGCTTTCCCAGTTCATTTCATCAAAAGGGGCTTCAAAAATTGATGAGATAATTTCTAATTGCTAAAGTGTTTCTAGGCACAAACTGTACTTTGACCCCATACATGCATCAGTTTTTAAAACAGATGTCTATTGCATATTTGAGTCCCAATCACTGCTTTCCAAAGGCATTAAACACAAAAGGCTTAATGATGATACAATTTTTCTCCCCAAAGGTGTACCAAGGACCTCAAATTCAAAGTCCAGCACTTACTTTCTCTCCACAATAGTCATCACAAGCGTCAAGATTTTTCCACAGTTTCAAAAACAAAACAAACCTTACAAATGTATAAAGAAAATCAAAAGGATGATATACCACAGCAGTGATGAGGGTCATGCTGACATGCATTAGACACCTGCCATAATGGAAAACAATGAATACAATCTTTTAAAAAGTAAATAATGATGAATTTAACATACGAAGTTTCCCTTGGGTTATTATTGGTGCTATTTCAAAGCATCAGCATCCTCACTGATAATAGAAAGAACAGCCAAGTTCTACTAGGCTTTGAATAAGTAAAATACTTTTACAGATAATAGTAACCATAATCCAGATCTTAATAGGGTTCTTTTCATAACTTAACATGTACTACAGGCATTAGTGGAGGTCATCACCATTATCAATCAGGGGGAAAAATGCAAAATACAGTCAAGGATAAAGTGACATATCAAAAATAAATAAATACACTGATGAGTTGCTAGATACCCAAGCAGCAAAATGCCTGCTTACAAAACAGAAATAAAAATAATGTTCAGTTAAAAGAACTCACAAGAGTGGACTGGGAGAGAAAATTCAAAATCCAATTGAGCAAATTTTTTTAAGAGCCATGTTAAATTTACATTTAGTGACCAGCTAAATACAATAAGCTGTTTGGGGGAAAAAACAAAAATGGGGCCTAGCCCTGGAATCTATTCAATTTTTTAAACTTTGTCAGATACCAGGTAAGCCCGCTGTACATGAATACCACCAACACTTAACATTTGCAATGATATAATAGGCCCCTTACTATCATTTGAGGACTGCCCCCCCCCCAAAAAAAACCCACAAAGGGTCCTTTCTAAGGCATTTTTTAAGATCACCAACTAAGAATTCTGCAACTCAGATATGGCTGATTGATACCCAATGACCTAAGATACACCTCAAAAGCCTGTAGACAACTGTTTCTTTCTATTACTGAAGCCAGAACCTTAAATGATCACAAAACTTAAAACCCACCTTTGATGATAAACATTTAATTTTGGAGTATGCACTACTAAGTATGAATTGTACCTCTTACACTTCTTTGAAAAGTCAGTAAAAACGAACATCTATACTGACTAGATTTTTTTCTTCTTAAAGCACCTACTTGTTCCTTGCATACTAGAGTAAGCACAAGACATATATGGTTTGTAACATAGTCCTCAATATTTACTGAACAGTCACAGCTACAAACCAAAAGTGCATATATGGGATACAGTAGAACTCATGAATAGATGCTAGAATGCACGTGTTAAAGCATACTTTCTGGGAATTAATTTTGTATATTAAGTGAAATACTCAAACACCTGATTAAAAGAATTAAACTGCTGTACAGTGTACCACCTGACATTTGCACTCCCTGATCAAATTTTAGTCAAAATAAAGCAAAATAATTCTGACATAAGAATTATTTACATATACACCAAAACCTAACAATTAGACTTTTAATCAGATTAATAAGTAAGTACAACAGAGGCCAAGTCATTCTCAGGTGTATATGGTTTCTTCCGCCAGTCTTGGGGTTTTTTACTTGTTTTCCCAATTCTGACTTTTCAAATGTATGGGTATGTAACTTAGAGTATTTTTTTAAACTAAAGTTTACAAAAATGAGCATAAAGGACAGAAGTTACAAATAAAAGGATGGGAAGTTTCAGTTAAAGCAGGTTTTACGTGCCTGCTGCTTTCAGAGTGATCCCCTTCACTTAATGTATGCCAACAGCTAAACTTTCCTGACTTCTACTTTAAAGTGGTTTATAGAAATGTAGGGAGGAAATAGCTACAAATAAACATCTAATTAAAAAAATAATAAAGTTGTGTGTCTGATGCTGTATCCCATAACACATCACACATAGGAACCATGTCAAGTAGGAAATGCAAGCTACACATGGACTTTTAGGACGCACCACGGACAATGACCATGACCAGGTAATCTTCTTCAGATTTGGCCAGTGCCTTGGCAGGAGAATCCAGAAACTGCTGGGAGAACTCACAGGGTGGGAAGGCATGGAGGACCCCGGTGTTCTCCTTGTCTTTGTTGCCCCCCACAGGGAGGCTGATGACTCCAGCCGCCTGCTTTTGCTTAAGGTAGGACACCAGGTTCCTAAGTGGCCTCTGAGTCGAGGTTGTGGCCTCAGACACAGCTGAGGAGCGGCTGTCGGAGGTGCCAGGCACGGCAAGCAGAATGGCATAGCCGTTGGGCCCGGCCACCTTGATGCGCCGGGTCACTTCGTCCAGTTTGGGCTGGTCCAGACGCAAGCGCTGGGTGATCTTGAGCTGGGCCACCTTGCCCCCGGTGGAGCCTTCCACCAGGAGGCTGCTGGCCACGTGGAGATCGCCCTGCAGCAGATGCATGTTGGAGGGGAAGTTGCTGTTTTTGAGCAGAAGCATGCCCTGCCAAGCAAGGGACAGCTTGGGGGCAGCCGCCGGGGTGGAGGCCGCAGCAGCCTCGGGCTTCTGCGGTGGAGATTTCAGCTTGGACCCGCTACTGGTGCTCGGCGCCGAGGCCTCTGCTCGCTCCTCCTTCTTCAGGGGGCTCTTGCCCTCCGAGGGCGCGGGGGCGCGGTGCTTCCTTTCCCGCTCCACCGACACGGAGTTTTTGCGGTCTCTCTTGTCGCCCTGACCCCTCTCCAAGCTGCCTCTCCGGTCTGCCCGCACAGGGGAGGGTCGTTCGAGCAGTAGTAGGCGGGAGGAGCGGTCGGGGTCACTGTTGTAGCGGTCTCTGCTGCTGCCCAGGTCCGGGCTGCGGTCCGGCGTGGGCGGGCAGTGTCTCTTCCGGGAGCGCTCGCTCTCCGGGGATCTGTCCACATGCCGGCCCCCGCTGTCCTCAGGCAGCCTCCTCTTGCGGGGTGGGTCGCGGCTGCTGGGCATGTCTCTCTCCCCACGGTCCCTCTCCAAGGACCAGCCATCCCGCCGGCGCTCCAGGCTGTCGAGGGGCTCGTAGGCTGGCACGGCCGCCGCAGCGGCCCTGGTGCTGCGCTCCCGGACCGGAGGGGGAGGCGGCACCCAGTCCGTGTCTTGGTAGAGGTCCCTGTCCCTGTCCCGATACAGCAGTGGCGGTGTGCGGTCACGGGCCCCCCGCAGGGGGTCGGGGGCTCGGTGCCCAAAGGCATCTGCCACCAGCTCGTAGTGGGTGAGCGGCAGTGGCTGCAGGTACTGCTGCTGGTAGCGGTGCTCCGTGTCCGCAAAGTCCACCCGCAGCCTGCGGTCTGGCCCCCCGAGGGGGAAGCCTCGCATGTGGGTCCAGGCAGCGTGGGACGCATCCAGGCTCTCATACTGAATGTAGGCCCAGCTGTCGCCCTTGCGGTAGTCGATGGTGCGGATGGTGCCGAAGCGGTCGAACTCGCGTGCCAGGGCGGCCAGCGGCACCCAGGGGCCCAGGCCACCCACCCAGAGGCGTGTGGTGGGCGTGGCTTTGCCGTAACCTATCTTGATGGGGTTGCGGATGATGACTTTCCCAGACATGGCCAGCTTAGCCCGGTGGGACATGTCCAGGTTCTCGAACTTGAGGAAGCCGTAGGTGCTCGACTGGCCCCGCGTAGGCCGCTTGATGTCCACCTCGGTGATGACCCCGAAGCGGTCGAAGGCCCTGCGCAGGTCGCTCTCGGTCACTGTGATGTCTAGGTTGCCCAGGAAGAGCGTGCGATTGGCACGCTGGCCATCCTCGGGGGACAGCTCATCCACTTCGCGGAAGGGGGCGGCGCCGGCACCCACGCGGGGCTCCAGGCTATAGGCCGGCCGCACACGCTCGTAGAAGGGGTAGTCCCGCTCACGCTCCAATTCCCGGGGCAGCGGCGGTGGAGGTGGCGGGGGTAGGCGGCCCAGGGCCAGCTGCTGCAGGCGGTAGTCTCGGTAGCCCAGCGCCGCACCCCCCGGGGACAGTGCCCGCTGCCCACCGCCCGGGGGGTGCCGGTGCCCGCCCACGGCAGCACCCACCACGGCCGCGGGCGCGTAGGCATCTTTGTCCAGCGGGGAGCGGCTGCGGCGCCGGTTCACGTACACGGCCTCGATCTTGAGCGGCCGGTCATACAGCACCAGGCGACCCCGGGCGTGCTTGGCAGCCCGGGCGTCCTCAGGCCGGCGGAAGTTCACGAAGGCCACGCGCTCGTCGCCCGAGCCCCCCGGCAGGCGGCTGATCTTGACGCTCACGTCGCCGAAGCGCTTGAACTCATGAAACAGCCCGTCCTCCACCGCCTCGTCGCTCAGCTGGGAGCCCAGCTCACTAATCTTGAGTGTCTTGTACTCGCCGCCGCCCCCGCCGCCGTCACCGCCCGTGGAGCTGGGGGCGGACGCGGCAGAGCGGGCCTCCCCGCCCCCGCGGGAGCTGCTGCGCGACTCGCCCCCGCCCGAGGAGTTCTTGGTGCTCGGGGAGCTGTAGCTGTGCAGGCGGCTGCTGGAGCCGCCGCCTGGCGTGTCGTACTCGCGACTGCCGCCCCGGCTGCTACCCTTGTCCAGGTGCAGGCTCCGGCGGGTGCCGCCGCTCTCCACCTTACCGCTACTGCTGCCGTTGCTGCCGCCGGAGCCGCCGAGCTTCTTGCTCCGCTCCCCGCGGGTGCTCGACTCCTCCCCGCCGCCGCGGGAGCGCTTGGCCTTCGCGGGAGAGCGCTCTTTTCCCTTCATCGCGGAGGACTGTGCGGGGCCGCCTGGGAACTGGGTAGCTCGCCTGCCCGCGCTGGTTTCACACAGCGGAATCCCACGCCGCCATCTTGGACACCGCCGCGGCAATGGACCCCGCCCCACCGCCCTCATTGGTCAGTGAACGCCTCTCTTCCTCAAAGTCATTGGGGGCTCCCTGTGTCCGTCTCCCCAGCTCCCAGCGCGAAGTGAAGGATCCCGCCCGACCTCTCTTATTGGAGTCTTGGAGTCCTAGCGAGAGGATCCCATTGGTTGTTGCCGTTGTCTGTATTAACGGTTCCTCGCGCCAGTCGGTAGTTCCGCCCCTGCCGCAGCGTCGAATCACCTGACCCTAATCCTAGCGAGGTTGATTGGCTAATAGGCACGTCCTGTAACGGTTCATCTCGCGCGGAGAGAATAGCGAGCCTCTTCATCCTTCTCATTGGTCTGTAACTCCTCCCCTTGGCTTCTAATTGGAAAGCGGGACCATCAGTTCGGGCACTTTTTCAGAGGCTAGGGTTAGGCGAACATCTCGCGAGAAACTATTCCCCTCCCTCCGCCCCCTTCACTCTTCCTTAATTTCGTCCAGTGTCTGAATAGAGAATTTAAATCTGGTTGGGTGCTTGCAAAGAGTCTGATAGGCTTAAACGCATGTCAATCAAGTTCTTAAGCCTTCAACTTCTCTTCCCCTTAAAGGGCTAGTCCCAGCGACCGAAAAAGGCGACTGAAGGTGAAGACTGGAGCGCGTGTTTGCGTGGTGACGTTACAAGCGCCGGTGCTTTGAGCGCCCCGGCCCCGCCCCCGCCGCGCCGTCTGCGCGAAGGGGTGTTCGGGGCCTCTCTATTTGTCTGCGGCGCGGGTTCCAGCTGCGCCTCTTCACCCCCTCCCCCCGGGAAGGGTCGCCTTACGTCGCTTCCTGAACCCCGCAACCCCAACGGAAACTAGCTGGCTCAAGCCCGATGCCCACGTCAGACTCCGCAGGGCCCGGGGTGCGGTCCACCCTGCGTTCGGGGAGGCTAGTCAGAGCCCGGGAGTTTGTCCCCACACCCAGCCCTTTCCCCTGCGGGAATGCCTGACCCCAATCAAGCACTAATTGAGCGCCGACTGTATGCCGGTCCATAGCTAGTAATAAGGCACAGAGGGTTGAAAGGGCAGTCACCCACAATCATATTAAGATTTGTACCATTAGTAATAATAGCTGGTATTTATAGTTTTACACATTTTCATCTCGTTTGAGCCTCATAACAACCACGTGGGGGGGAGGTGCTTGAGCTGATTTTCCTATTTTACAGAGAAGGAAATTGTGGCAAAGGGCTGACGAAGCTAATCAGCGTCAGAGTTTTTGGCAGGCTCTCCAAGTCCAGCCCCCATCAGGCACCCGCTGTGTACCACGCTGGGGGGGCCCCCCCGAGATGAACCTGGCCCCGCCCTCTGGGGGGAGGGGGTGTTGCTTGCCAGGATGCGGGACCCGGGTTCGAATAAGCCCCACGGACGGTACCCGAGATGGACTCTGGGATGCGAAAGCGTAAAACCCGAGGATGACGCAATGTGGACGGCGCCGGGCGCGGCTAACTGAGGCTTTTGGGTCGGGCGGCGTCAGACGCGTTCCGAAGGACTTTTGCGGGTTTAAATAAAATGTTTTGTTCCGCGAGGAACGGGGGGGAAACACTCGTGACCTTGGAAAGCGAAAACTACGTTTAAGAGCACAGCACCCCAGTCACATGCGCTACGGACGTGACCCGGGGCCGGCTCTGGTCCGCCGAAGCCCTTGGGCCAAGGGACCCCGGGACCTTCCGGCGGCCGGCCCAAGGGAGGGGGAGGGCGGGGTCCCAGCGGGCTGTCCGGATTTCGGGGCCGAGCCGGACAGATGGAGCGGCTCCTTCCAGAGGGCGGGGTTTGACGCCCCCGGGGGGTCTAGGAGGAGGTGCGGACCGAGCGCCTGGGGGTACGCGGTTTATTTTTAGCTGTTGCAGTATTAAAGGTGGTGAGGATACAGAAGTGCGGCTTTGAGTTGGCAAAGTTGTTTAGTCCGTATAGACACGTGAATGCCGACCGGCCGCTGTGGAGCCGGAGGCCTCCTAAGGATGCCCCGCACTCAGACGATCCTCGGACAAGCTTGCATCTACCCCGCGTGACCCCGATCGTTAGATGGGTTAACATTTAAGTAACCTGGTTATAAACTATTAAGTAACCTATCACAAGACCGGACACAGGGGTGCTAATTTGGAATCCGCTATTGATTGTCTCCATTTAGATGGCATTTAAATTGGTCTTTGCAGATCACCGACGGGGCCTCTTATTGGAGCCCCGCAAGCATCCTGGGAGGTAGAGGCTGTTGTTTACACAAGAAGAAACGGACCGAGAGAGGGCAGGGTCACGAGACAGGATTTGAACTCAGGATTCACCGACCCCAAGCCCACTCCCTCCCCCGCACCAACGAGCTTCCCCTCCAAGGCTAGGTTTACACAACATCCTGAAATGGAAATGCCAAGTGCTTGGTAAAAGCATTTTAAATAGTAGACAGTGCAAGGAGAGAGGCTTACTCAATAGCCATGGTGGGTATTCCTTCCTTTCAAAGAGGGCCAATGGCATCGCAGGGCGATGTCTTGACGCGTGTGTGAACTGGATTTAAGTGAGGCGGGAGAGCGCAGAGTCATCAAAGTCCAGGGGCAGGACACAAAATGACTGGTGATGGCCCGGAATGCATGGACAACCTTGCATCTTCCGTGTCTGACCAAGCTCTAGGCGCTCCACGGCACCTGCTTCAGCCGCCTTCCTGGCCTTTGGAACAAATCCTTCTCAAAACCCCATTTCTGCTGGGGGGAGTCTTCACGTGCTTGGGGTAGACATCCCCCTAACACACTGATGGTTACTCTCCCCCAGCATTAGTTTGTCTGCCCAGGCAGTTTACCAGGGTGTGGCCTCTGTGCACGCTGTGATAACTTCTTGGAGCCACAGGTGAGAGCTGAGTGTCAGACACCAAAAGCACCCGAGCAGCCCCAAAAAGGGGCTCAGCAAGCCCTCCTCCTGGAGATGCTAGTCCTACTTGAGTATCTCATACACCTCATATAGATGGTAAAATGCTGATAGAGCAGAGAAAGAAATTAAACTATTCAATTGCCAGATTTTTTTCCATCTCTGCAAGGATAGACTAAAAAAGATAAAACAAGGAGAATGAATAAGTGAAAAGACATTTACTAAGCACTTAATTTATGCTGAGCCGTGTGCTAAGCCCTTGGAGTTAGAAATACAAAAACAAAATGAGTACATTCTAATGATTCCACAAAAATAGAGAAGTCACAGAGGGACGCTTTTGTCCTGAAGTTACAGGGTAGAGAGGGAGAAGGGGTGGAAAAGGCAAGCCAGTTTGGCCAGGCCCAGGCTGTTGGGAGTCAAGAAGGAAATGGAAAGGATTTCAAGACTCGTGGCCCTGAAGAATGATGCCTTAAGTCAGTTACAGAAACACTCAAAAACGTAATTGATCAATGAAGTGCTCTTATGATTTAGAGAATCTTTTATGAAAATCTTTCATTTTAAATTTAGTTTAATCTTTAACGAAAACAGAAGCATTGCAAAAAAAAAACTGAAGATGGGTAAAAGTATTAGTTTACAAGAGGAAAAAAGGGGTTAGTTCCTTCAACCAGATATTGACCCCTGAATAGTTTGTTAGATCTTAGAAAAATAGCAAAGGCTTGTCCATTTCTGTCAATGGTACCCTCATTCAACACTTAGTAACTCTTACCCAAAATCTGACTGTCGCTATCTTTCTTATTTTTCCCTGCCTTTTCTTTAACAGCCTACATCCCGGAACAAGCATGTATGTAGCACCTACTATGTGTCAGGCACTGTGCCAAGCACTTTACAAATACCTCAGTTGATCCCCATAACAACCTAGGGAAGTAGATTGTCCCCATTTTAAAGTTGAAGAAACTGAGGCGAACAGAGGTAATGGGATTTACCCAGGGTTACAGACCTAGTAAACGTCTGAGGCTGGATTTGAACCCAGGTCTTCCTGACTCCAGGACCAATACAGCTGCCTCTGTGAATTGTCCAAGACCTGCCAGTTCCACCTCCAACATATCTCTTGAATTATGAAGTTGTAGATATAGAACTGGAAGGACCTTGGAAGCCATCAAGTGCAACTCGCAGATGAGGAAAATGAGGCCCAGAGAGGATTCAAGAGGTTGACTTCAAAGGCTGAACTGACAAGTCTTGCTAACTCTGATGTGGTGGGATGAAGAAAAAGGAAAGGTCAAAGGTGGTGCCCAGATTTTGAACATGGATTCCTGAGTGAATGACTATATTGTTACTTTTCTAGACCTCAGTTTCCTCATCTGTAAAATGTTTTCAGCAAGATGATCTCCATGGTCCCTTCCAGTTGTAAATCTGTGACCCTATTAGTCCATCACTTACTTCATATTCCCACTGCCTCACCCTTAGAGCAGGGTACAATGCATCTGAAGTGCTAGCTAGTTTCCTGTCTCAAGTCCTCTTCCTAGTCTCCCTTTCAAACCATTGCTATCAGATGAGCCTTTTAAAATATGCATTTACAAAATATGTAACAAATTTATATTTGTGAAATATAAATATATACATTTTAAAATATATATTCTATTTATAAACTGTATTAACAAATATATTTACAAAATATATAAATGCTAAATATATATTTATAAAATATATTTTTTCTCTTAAGTTCCAAATTCTCCCCCTTCCTCCATGCCTTCCCTCACCCATTGAGAAAGCAACAAATGCAATACCTACTATACATATCAAGTCATGCAAAATACATTTCCACATTAGGCAAGTTGCAAGAAAAAAAAGTGAAAAAAATACACTTCAGTCTACACTTAGAATTCATCAGTCCTGCCTTTAGAGGTGAAGAGCTTTTTTTCCAGTTGAACCTTCCTTGTGCACAAATCTGATCATGTCACTCCTCTACTGAAACCTTATAAATGGCACCTCTTTACCCTTCTAGCTTTCTAAGTTCTTCCTTCTGTGCTATCCTGAAGCCAGATTTCAACTCACCTCCATTCTTCCTACACACCTAGTGCTTTCCTGTCTCCATGCCCTTGTTCACAAAGTCCCCTTTGCCCACGGTGCCTTTCCCATAGGTTCAAATGCTGCTTCCTTGGTGATGTCTAACCCAATCTTAGCAGGTGGTAGTATGTGTTTGCTAAGCTTCAAATGAGAAAGCTTTGGGGTCAGATTCCATCTCCCAACCCTGATCAGGCATGCGATGGTAAACAAATTACTTTTCTTCTGAGTCTTAAGTGGGAGTGACTACAGTGCATAAGATTGTTGGGAAGCTTAAATCAAAGGCATTTTTGAAACCTTTAATGCATTATACATGTAGTAAGGACTTAAGGTCTGCCACTCTGGGATTTCACCCAAACAAGCCCTGACAGTGTTATTTATAAATGTCAGTTAATATCTCACCAGTCAAAACTTAAATCTTCCTTGGGTCTCAGATAGCACTTGGTACTTATGCTTTTATTATATTCCTATCATTTATTGCATTTGGTCCCATAATAGTTATTGCATATTTGTAGATGTGTACCATCCCCCTCCTAAGTTCTGAGCTCTTTAAGGGGAGAGATCATGACTGAATTATCTTCAGACCTCTCCTAATGCTTTTCATACCATGTTGAATAAATGGATAAGACAAACTAAGAAATTATGCTAGACTAACCTAATTCCTTTTTTTCCCTGCAGTTATCAAGCTGGACCAAGGTAATGCTATAAACCAGGAAAAATAAACCGTGATGTTATAAACCAGTAAGCTCTTTTAAAATGAAATTGTTTTGGTTTTCTCTTTGTATCTCTAGTACCTTGCACATAATGGACATGGAATCAATGTATGTTGACTTGAATTAAATAAATTTACTGGATTTTAGCAAGTCAAAAATGCCTTGTGATATTACAAAAAAAAACCTAATATTCTCCCAGACAAGTTAGAGCTATGGGCCAGATGATAGTAAAGTTAGGTGGGCTCCTATGTTGAACAAGAGAAGAATCCAAAGTATTGTTTAACAGGTACCAATCTTGAGGGTTATTTTATGTATTAAGTTGAAGGGCTCTGCCCTTGACCCTATTTTGTTCACCATTTTATCAATGACTTGGATGAAGATATTGATTCAATTTAAATCAGTTCAGCAGACACTTTAGGGGCCTACTTATCTACTATATGCAAAACATAGTTCCAGGAAGAAATATAACATTTAGATAAGATAGACCCTACCTCTATGAAATTTACGGTCCACTAGCATACTGATAAACCACAGGATGTAAAAAGATCTCTGAAGTCCAGAACAGCTAGCACTTTGAGGTTCGCCACAACATTTTACAAATATCTTCTCAGCTCATCCTCACCATAACCCTGTCAGGCAGGTGCAATTATAACCCCCATTTTGCAGATGAAGCAAAAATAAACCGAAGCAGACAGAGGTTAAGTGACTTGCCAAGGCTCATTCTTTTAGGAAGTATCTGAGGCAGGGTATGAGTTCAGGTCCTTCTGATTCCAGGCTCAGCAGTCTATCCAGTGTACCACCTAGTTGCCTCTGGAATGGAGAAATGAATCTACAAAGATTACATTTTACATATAACATATTTCCATTGTTTTAAGTACAGCTGTGAAAAACAGGGTGGAGAAGAAATGGATAGACATCAGTATGTCAGAAAAAGGACGTGGACAGGGAACTGAGTCAAATATATAGGAATACAAGCCATTCCCCAATTGAGAAATGGTCAAAGGATATGAACAGGCAGTTTTCAGAGGAAGAAATTAGATATCTATAGGCATATGAAAAAATGCTCTGGATGACTACTGATTAGAGAAATGCAAATCAAAACAACTCTTAGATACCACATCTCTCCTGTCAGATTGGCTAAAATAACAAAACAGGAAAATGATAAATGCTGGAAAGGATGTGGGGAAATTGGAACATTTTTGCATTGCTGGTGGAATTGTGAGCTGATTAATCCATTTTGGAGAGCAGTTTGGAACTATGTCCAAAGGGCTATAGATATGTTCATACCCTTTGACCCAGCAATACCACTTCTAGGGTTGTATCCCAAAGAAATTGCACAAGCGGGAAAAGGACCCATATGTACAAGGATATTTATAGCAGCTCTTTTTGTGGTAGCCAAGAATTGGAAATCAAAGGGATGCCCATCAATTGGGGAATGGCTGAACAAGCTGTGGTATATGAAGGTGATGGAATACTATTGTGCCATAAGAAACGGGGATGATGCAGATTTTGTAACAGCCTGGAAAAACCTACACAACATAATGCTGGGTGGGCGGAGCAGAGTCAGGAGAACGTTGTGCACAGCCACAGATATATGGATTCCGTGAGGACCAAACCTGACACACTTCACTCCTCTCAGCAACCAAACGTGCAAGGACGACTCCAGGAGACGCACGATGGAGAATGCTATCTCCGTCCAGAGAAAGAACTGTGAAGTTTGAATACAGGTTGAGGCGCACTACATGCTCGCCTTTTTTGCTTCTCTTTTGTTTTTGTTTTTGGGTTTTTTTTTTTTTGGTTCTGTTTCTTCTTTCTCATGATTCATTCCATTGGTCATAATTCTTCTCCACAACTTGACTAGTGTATAAATTAATTCAATGCAAAGTTATACTTGGTAGTTATATGAGATTCCATGCCGTCTTGGGAAGGGAGGGGGGAGGGAGGGGAGAAAATCTGGAACTTAAAATTATGTAGAACCGTGTGTGGTAAACTAAAAATAAATGAATAAAAATTAAAAAAAAAATTTCAAAAAATAAATAAATAAATAAATTTTAAAAAAAAAGAAAAAGGACGCGGAGATCATAACTTCAGAAGATGCATCCCCTTTTGTCCCCCATCCTGGCAGAGCGATTTTGGATTAGAAATACAGAAAGGGACCGAGGCTTTCAGACAGGGACAATGTCACGTGTTGGTTTGTTTTGTCTGACTCTACCTGTTACAAGGGAACAAAGACCATCCTCAGACCCATCTAATTCAAATCAGCTCAAAGAACACTGAACAGCTGTAGGCTACTACACACTCTGCTACATCCTAAGGGTACAAAACCAAACCACTCCCAGCCTTTAATGCCTTTACATCCAAGTGAGGTGGAGAGGAAGCCAAGAGGATTGGAATGGGTAACAGAACACCTCCATTTTACAGTTGAGGAAACTGAGGACCAGAGAAATAAAAAAAGTCGCCTGGCCAAGGTCACACAGCAGAACAATTGACAGGCATTTACTAGGCCTTATCTATGTTTAAGCATTGGGAATACCAAAAGGAAAAATAAAAGTGAAACTGCGACACCAACAAGCTTTTATTTTACTAAAGGACACGTGCACACAAGTATTTGTCTACAAGATACGTACTGAATAGATATAAGGTACCCTTAGAGGGGAAGCCCCTAGTAGTTGGGGGTACCAGAAAGGCTTGAGCTTGAGCTGGACTTTTTAGGAAACTGGGTAGAGATGAGGAGAGAGCATTCCAGGCTTGGGGGACAGCCAGTGCAGAAGAAATGGTGCATCATGCATGTGCAGTAGCAATGAGACCAGTATGGACCATAGAGGGGAGGGGAAGAATGTATAAGAAGATTAGAAAGATGGAAAGGAGTCAGGTTGTGAAGAACTTTATATTTGGTCCCAAAGGGAGCCATTGGATCATGTTGACTGGAGAGGGGTGGGGTGTGTGTGACATGGTTGGATCTCTATGTTAGGAAAATTGCTTTGGCATCTGTGTAAAGGAAGGGAAATAGAAGGTAATTTGATGAGTGCTGGGGTACTAAGGGGGGGGGGGGTGGGGAGGTATCAGAGTCTCCCTTCAGGAAGAGCACCTAATCCTGAGGGTTGAGTTCAGGGAACAGCTAATAGGTTGGTTTGTCTGGAATGTTGACTATATGAAGCCAGATAATATGAAATCAGACTATAAAGTTAGGTTAGAGACAAATTATGGCATTTTCTTAATGCTGGGCTGAGTACTTTGTGTTTTATCTTACAGGTTAAGAAACCGCAGAAGATTTTTGCTTGGGGAGGTGACTCATGCCTTGGGAAGATTATTTCAGCCGTTTGAAAGAGAGTATGGATTGGAGAGGGGAGAGGCTTGAGGCAAGGAGACCAATCAGGAAGCTATTACGACAGTCAAGGCAAGAGGTAATGACATCCCTAGCTAGGGTAGTGACTGTGTGAGGAGAGATGCAGATGAATACAAGAGACTTTAAGAAAGTAGAATTAACAAGACTCAGGCAAGGATTGGTTGGAGGAGGGGAAAAGAAGAAGGAGGTGCCTGGAAAGATGTATATCCCTCAGTGGATAGTGGGGAGCACATCGAATGGGGATGCCTTTGAGACATCCGGTACAGGAGTCCAGCATGAGGTCCTAAATTCAATTAGGGCTGCAGATGCAGAAGCCTTTCTAGCTCGGTAAAGCCCACCAGCACTTATGTTCAGCTGGTGTGGATAGCAGCACAGCACGGTGAGGGGAGGCCTCATCATGGGCTCTCAGTGAAGACCGTTGAAAATATTGTTCAGGAGATATATGAATGGAAAAGGGAGGACACTGAGCATGTAATTAGAGCAAGGGATAATAGATAAAAGCCCAAATGCTTCATGGAGTACCCTACTCTAGTACCTTCTTTTTTCACTTAAATATGTTCAGTATATAATAAAATATAGGTTGTGCCTACAGGCAGAATGGGGCAGCTACTTGGCACAGTAGATTGAGCTCTGGGCCTGGAGTCAAGAAGACCCCAGTTCAAATCCAACATCACGCACTTACTAGCTGTGCAACCCCAGACAAGTCCCTCAACCCTATTTTCCTCAGTTTCCTCATCTGTCAAGTGAACTGAAGAAAGAAATGGCAAACCACTCCACAATCTTTGCCAAGAAAACCCCAGACAGGGTCATGAAGAGTCAGACTCAGACTGGACTCAGTAACAACAGTAGGCAGAATATGCCTGCCAACAGTTCAGATGCCTGTCTTACTTAATAGGGAAGCAGGTCAACGTCACAAACAGAGCTCTGGAATTGCAGAATTGCAAAGGTAAACCTGGGTTTGAATACAGTCAAGGACATTTACTAACTGTGGGCGCCTGGGCAAGGTGCTTAATCTCTTTTAGATTGTTTCCTCTTCCGTGTACCTATGTCACAAGGATCAAAATAAACAATATTTGTAAAACACTTTGCAAACCTTAAAGTGCTATGTAATCGTTAGCTATTATAATAGGTGTGCTCCTGAAAAGTTGTTGCTTATAATTTACCATATAAATATTGAATTCTTTTGCAAGAACACTGTTCACCTAATTAACCTTATTTATTAATTTGGCTATGCATGTATCAGAGTTTCTCAGTTTATGAGACAATCTGTAAATAGACAAATCAAGAAAAATTCCATTATGTAACTCAATAGGAATTTGTCTAAAATTTCATTAAGTTTCTAAAATAGTCTACAGCATATTCTTTAAAAGCTTCATTTATTACCCAATTATTTGTCATTTTAAACTCATTTTAGTAAATAGAAAAGATTAAAAATAGCATTCATGTTAATAATTCACCTTGTTCATAAAGCACTCTGAAAAGAAAAAAAACTATTTGGCTTATTAAATGATAATATTCATTCGTGGGTTGCCATGGCCAAAAAAAAATTATCACCACATGGCTAGCCTGCTAGTAATGTACCTCTCCATAATTAACTAGTTTAGTCCTCATAAAACAGGCTTGGCCTGTTTCCAGGGCCATAGTTGAAGTCTTTCCAGCATGACAAAATCTGCCAGGCATTGTACTCCACTCGTATAGACTTCCAGAACCCAAGGTCATATAAACTCATCTATAAAATCTTAAGAAAAAGATTGATGGATGATTATGAGCACAGTTCTCTTATAATACAGAGAGAAGGAGTGGAAGGTAAAGCCAGGTTTTAAAAACCATGGCAAGACATCGGGCAAAGCAAAGTCATGTCAAGGGCATTCAGAGATGAGGATGGAATAACTAAAATGCAAAGAAAAAATTGAAAAGATTTTTAAAAACCTTTTTATCAAATTGTTCTCTCCATGGAAAACAGTGGAGCATCACAGTGGGGGAAGGGAAGGCAATAAACATTAAGTACCTACTATGTGCTGGGCACTGTACTAAGCACTTTGCAAACATATTGATCCTCATGACAGCCCTGGGCGATAAGTGCTGTTATTATCCCCATTCTACAGATGGTGAACCTGAGGCAGGCAGAGGTGAAAGACGTGCCCAGAGTCCCACAGCTTATCAGGGTCTAAGGTCAGATTTGAACTCAGGTTCTTCTTGACTTCAGGCCTTGATCTCTATCTTCTATGACACCAGCTACATCACAGGTGATTATAGAGGAGCTAAAAAGGGCACTGAGAATAAAGATGGGGGAGGGGGAGCAGGGAACAGCCTGATGGGACCAAATACTTCTAGAGAAGATCCATAGTGGAGGGGACCCAGTTCTGAAGGGACACACATCTGAAGCAGGCATAGAAAAAGAATGTCAGAACCTATTAGTATTGAAAACTACCAACACAGGTGTCTGCTCTCCCACAATACAAAGTCTTTGTGAAAGTCGCATATAACAGATAAAGGGAATCAGCCACGAGGATGCTAGTCAGACTTTTGCAAGTCATGGTAAAGGATGGATCAAATTTTGACCATCTCATACTAACTGAAAATTATAAAGAATATAAGATGCTACTGTGCTTACTGTTGATCATAAAAAAACAGCATTTGATTTGGTAAAACAGACCACCTTGCATACTCTTTTCCAATGATGTGTTGCCAATTCATATATTAAAATATTCAAGATTCCTTAAAAGATATAATAGAAATAACCCTACTCAATGATCCTATCATCATAAATATCCGGCAAAGCTTAAAGAGGGAGCTATAAGCTCCCCAAGTTAAAGAGACCCAGCATAGGTTTAGGCAGAAGGAAGAGAGATTCCCCATGGCTGGTAAGGCCCTCCAAGTCCTCCTGTTTGTGGATGACATCATGCTATTGCATCCGGCCACAGGACCTCACAGAGCCTCCTGGAAGAAATCTCTGGGAGGTTGGCTTGTCCACCCACCCAGGAAATATCAAGTGGATGAAGAATGTCTTTTGGCTAGACCTCAACATGCATTTGGAAGGATACCCTATGGACCACATCCAACAATATATTTATCTGGGACAGACAGTACAGATAGACAGTAAGCTTAGTCCCAGGGTGAAAAGGGAGGAGAGTGGACTGGATTAAGTTTAGGAAATTGCAAAGCTGCTTTTCTGGCCCCCAAGTTTCTCTTTAAAGCAAAGACCCATCTTTTCAATATTAACATTTAATCAGTGTTGTTGTATATTAGTGATTCCTGGAATACCATTATCTCCAACGAATTAAAGATGAGGGTCACACAAGGCAGAGGAGAGGCATATAGTGGATGTGAGCAGACAGTAAGAAATTCCATCCAAAGCAGAACAGGAGTAAAATCAAGGAATTATATGTCCAAAGGAGATGGGCTGGTCATATGGCAAGAAGACATGAAAGGTGGACAAATAGAGTGTCACACTGGTACCATTGTGACGTTGGGCCTCTGTGTAGCAAACTTTTGGGAAAGCATGGACAGGAGTTTCGCAGGATGGGGAGACTTGGATGGGGTGCAACCTGAATCACTGAACTTCCAAATTGAAAAGATCACAGATATATTTAAGTAATATTCATTCATTCAACAAAGCATTTATTAAATGCCTACTTTGTCCAAGGCACTTCTTATGCAACTTCTTATAGGAGTTCATACACATAGTAGGGAGCAACTCAGGGTGTTACCTCACTCTAAGTGAGTACCTGAAAAGGCCTGAACCTAAAAGGGCCAGGATCTTCCATTGCATCCTGGGTCATCTCCAGTCATCCTGATGAATATTAGGTCACTGAATCAGATAGCTCTGGAGGAGAGAGTGAGGCTGGTGACCTTGCACAGCCCTCCCTCACACAAATCAAAGTCAACTGCAAGGCATGTCATCATTTCCCTGATGTCATGGTCCTCTTTGAAAACAAAGGACAAACACAAGGGAACAAGGGAGGGGCTTCCTTCAAGTCTCAGCTAAAATCCCCTTCTGCAAAAAGCCTTCCTGATCCCCCTTAACACTAAGGCCTTCCCGCTGTGGATTATCTTCACTTTATCCCAGCTATGTCAGGTCTGTACATAATGTTTACATGTTGTCTCCTCTGTTTGACTGAGAATTCCTTGAGACAGTCTTTGTATCTTGAGATTTTCCTTGCATCCACAGTGCCTAGCACATAGTAGGTGCTTAATAAATGCCGAATGACTGAGACTTACTGCTTAGATGACCTCAGGCAAGTCTCTTCACTTCCCTGCCCCTTAGTTTTTCCTCAACTAGAAAATGAGCAGTTTTGAACTTTTGTGGTTCCTTCTAGATCTATGAATCCTGCCAGTTCTTCAGTTCCGGCTTCAACAGAAAGCAATATAAAAATTTCTTAATAGTATGCATGTGGAACACAACAAATATGCAATAATAAAAAGGCATGCTTCCAATCCCCGTGAGTTCCCTTCTCACCAAATTCCTACATTTAAAAATTATTATAATATCTTCCATATACATAAAGACAGTTATGATTGAAGTGTGAAATTTATCTTGGAAGCTGTGTGCCATTTGATTTCCCAACAGATGTAGAAGGAGTTCATACAGGGATTTGAAAAAAAATTTTTCCTACCTATAGCAGCAGATTAAATTTTATACCTCATCTCACTCCATAAACTGAATAGTCTCTTGACACTGGAAATATTTTGTTGGCTAAAAAAGAAAGTACGCTTTTATTCCTAGGCATATATTCAGCCTCTAAAGCAACAAATAAGTTATTTAAGAACCAGTATGTTTTTTTAAACAGGCAGGCATGGGTGGATTCCAGTCTGCAGTATTGGAGGAAATATATCAGTGAGAATACAAATCTACCAGAGCATATTTTATAAGGCCACTTATTTATTTGTGGCCTGTGTTATAATGTTGCATCACAAGAAAAGAGTCCATTGTCACCTCTTATACATAATCAGGCAACCATACAAAGAGTCACATTGAGGAAAGACAGCAGTAGGCTGAGGGTCTTTCATAGCATTTACTACATGCCTAAGAAGAATAATAAATTTTTTCCTGGAGTTGGTGTCTCTCTTAAGTTTAACCAGGAAGTAAGTACAGGCCAAAAAATAGTTTCTAAGATACTCCTGTTTTAATCACACCAGAGAGCTCGACTTCAATCCCTGGCAAAATTCCGGAAAGTGTTATTAGGAAAGGAATCAATAATCACTAAAAGCCAGCAGAGCAGACTAAACTAATTTATATTTTTTTAAAACAGGATAACTAGACTGTGAAGAAGCGTCGTGGTACATAGGTGATAAAGTGAGAGCTTGTCTGGGAGCCTGGAAGACCAGGGTTAAAGTTCTGCCTCTTATAGATATGAGATGTGTGAATGTGAGCAAGTCACGGGTGAGTTACCTAGTTGCAGTCTTGGATATGTGTGTGTGTGTGTGTGTGTGTGTGTGTGTGTGTGTGTATGTGTGTGTGTATAAAATTGTCACTTTCCACAAACTCCGTGCATCCCCTCATCATAGGACCCTCTCTTGTAGGAGATTATACAAGTCAACATGGTGACCGTGCCTGAAAATGTAAGCTCCACATCCCTAGTCTATCCATCACCTGTCTTAAGTTAGGAGGAGCGCTTCACAATTGGTCCCCTGAAGTCACAATTGGTCATTGCACTGATTAAAGTACTGAAGTTATTCAGTAATATTTTTGGAAAGAGTCTCCACACTAGGAGTTCCTTGTACAAATGACATACTCCCCAGCCCCCGAAAAACTACCTAGATTGGTAAAAGGAGATGCTATTGACACAGCACACTTAGTAACACATTTTCTAAAAGATTCCCGTGCTACCCTGGAATCATAGACCTAGAGCTAGAAGGCCATCTAGACTAACTCCCTTATTTTGCAGATAAGGAGACTTCGGCATAACAAGGAAAAATTACTTAGGATCATAGATTTAGAGCTGAAAAGGACTTTGTCCTTGTCAGGACAGACCACATCTGGAATACTAATTGTAGCTAGCATTTAGAGCTAGGTCATGATTAAAGCAAGTTCAAATGATTTGAAATTTTCTTAGTGCGGTTTTTAAAAATAATACTAGGTCACATTTAACATGAGCCCAAAATCAGTGAATGTGATGGTGTGCAAGCTAGAGGAAGATGAGCTCGTGTTGGTCTGCTCTGGCCTGTCCTCGCGTGTAGATCTCCTGCGCTGCATACTCCATCACCGACGGTGGGTTTAATTATTTTTTAAAGAGCTCTTAGAAAAATAGACACAAGGAAGAATGCTTCAGATGGAAAAACTGAGCACAAAATCAAAAATATCTGATATAATTGAATGATGTGAATGTGATCATAGTAGTGAAACTAGGACAAGGAATCAAAATGCCCGAATCTACATGGAACATTATAAAATGTTACTTTGTGTGTGTGTATGTATGTATGTATGTAACTTTGTTTCTTTCTTTCTTTGTTTCCTTCTTTCTTTCTTTCTTTTTTATTGTCTCTGTCTGTCTGTCTGCCTGTCTTTCACAAAACCTTAAACCCAATTCACTCTGAAGCTCAAAGACTGGACCACAATAGGTCCCTGCCCAAGCTCCATTTAATGGTTGTATTTTGGGCCCTTCTGCCTTAGAATGAATGTCAATGGTAACTTTCTCTTTGGAACAGCAACCCTAAGGGTCTTCCCCTCCCAGCTTGATTTTTTAAGATCTTTTTTTCTAACTAAAAGGGCCATCCCTTGACTCACTTCTTAAAGAGGCCTATTCATTAAATGGGCTGTTACCTCACTCTTAAGTGAGTACATGAAAATGCCTTTGCCTAAAAGGGCTAGGGTCTCCCATTGCATCCTGAATCATCTCCAGTCATCCTGATGACTATCTGGCCACTGGACCCAGATGGCTCTGGAGGAAAAAGTGAGGCTGGTGACCTTGCACAGCCCTCCCTCACCCAAATCAAAGTCAGCTGCAAGTCATGTCATCATTTCCCTGATGCCATGGTCCTCTTTGAAAACGAAAGACAAACACAACAACAATGTATGTATATAGAAATGTGTGTATATAGATATGTGTGTATGTATGTACTTGTGTGTATATATATATATACACATATATGTCATAACAACAAAGAGTAGAAGTGAGGAGACAGTGACAAAAGGGAGGCCTTCTCTCAGCAGCTGCTGGGACTGAAGGATCCAGTCAAAAGCACAGGGCTTGTGGTAACAGAGTGGCCATTTCAGACAAAACCCTCATGTTTATTTAAGTCAATACCAAAAAACAAAAACCTGAAGTGTAATGAGCAGTGAATAAACTTTTATTGCAAGCATTTTTTGATTCTTCTCAAAACTTGAGTGCAATTGCCTAATGTTAAAATTACCAGAGACAGCCAGTGCAGATGAGGACACAGAAGCTTATTTGGAAGAAAATAATTGAAGAAGATGGACACACCGATCAAAAGGTTTTTAATGTAGCCAAAACAGGCTTGTTCTGGAAAAAGAGGCCTTCTACAACTTACATTTCTAAGAAAAAGAAAACTTAACCTGAATTTAAAATACCTAAACATTGCTTAACACTATTACTGGGAGGCAATCTACCTCCCAATTAAACCAGTGCTTGTTTATCAGTCTCAAAATCCCTGGAACTCAGAGGCCAGGACCATCAATTGCTTCCACTTCTTTGATGGTCAGAAAGGAAACCATGGGTGACTAGAGCTGTTTTTGAAAATGGATATACAAGTTATTTTAGACCAGCTATTGAAAAAATATTTCAAAGAAATAATATCACCTTTAAAGCATTGTGTGAGAATGTGAACATGCAAATTTTCTGAGAGGTTGATAAAGCTCTCTGCACTTCCCAGTGGATGTTACGAAGATTTAAAGAAAGAAAAGACAGTTCAGTCTTTGCTGCTAATATAGTTTAAATGTCAATAACAAGGTTATGTCAGCAGTGTAGGCTTATCTCTAGGTAAGATATTCAGGTTTTTTAAAAAAATTGCTCTCCATAAATTATTATTTTGTAGTAAATGAATCAGAATAGCATTTTCTTATCCTTTGTTGCCATATTATATTAATTAACAGATCAAAACGTATTTTTAAGTTTTTTCATTGCATTTTCCATTGACCTGGAACCAATGACCATATTTTATATATAATTATAATTTCAGGTAGTACAAATTCAAATAATGCAAGCACTTCAGAGAATTGCTTTTTTGCACTAATTGGAACCTGACTGTATATAGCACGTTGACGTTTAGAACACACCTGACAAATATTATCTCATTGGATCCTCTTAACAGCCCTGTGAGGTAGGCGCTGTTGCTATGTGGATTTTACACAGGAGGAAACTAAAGTTGAGAAAGATTAAGGAACTTTCCCAGAGTCCCACTGCTGCAAAGTGTCTGAGGTAGGATTAGAACTCGGGTCCTTCTGACTCCAAGTCCAGCACTTTCTCCACTCCATTACCACTGGCCTTCACTCCATCTGATCACTACTGAGGTACTGAGTTCATTCAGTTCTGGGCACTGTGTTTTGGGGAAGATACTGAAAACTTGAAATGTGTCTAGAGAAAGCTAACCAAAAATGGTCTGAGGATCAGAAGAGATTGTACAAGGATCACTCAAAGGAAGAGCCGATGTTTAGCCTAGAGAAGGGAAGACTTATGGAGGTGGGAAGAATGGAAAACATGATGGTTCTCTTTGTGTGGCTGTCATGTGGAAGAGGGGTTAGACTAGTGAAAGTTACAGAGATGCACATTTTGGTTCCAAACTTCCTAGAAAGGAGAAACTTCCTAAAAAAAAAATTAGCTATTCAAAAGTGGCATGGCCTGTCTTGGAAATAGTATTCCCCTTCTCATTATAAGTTTTTAAGTAAAGGCAATATGACCACTTGTTGTGGAAGGGATTCTGGTTCATGTAGGGGTTGGACTAGAGATGGCCTTTGAGGTCCCTAACACCCCTGGATTCTATCATTGAAACTAATAAGAGAATGGCCAGCATCAGATGCCAGCACAAAGTCAGGAAGATTCACACTTCAGTGTGTTTATTTAAGAGTACCCTACTCAATTGATAGATTAGATAAAACAAAACAAAATAAAGATGTTGAAGAAAACTATATTAAACCTGATTGTTTCTTATTAGAAACACGTAATCATAAATTCCTTGTGTAATTTGCGCATGAACATTTATGAGCATTTAATATTTGCTTGTCTAAATGATGCCTTCTGGAGATGATGGTTGTTTCTGGCAACTGACCCCTTAGAGGTTAAGGATCCAAAATTAAAAGAAACAAACAAACAAAATGACCTGAGACTGCTTCTAAGGCCCGTTTCAGCTGTTAGATTCTGAAGAAGGAATAGAAATTGGACATGAGGGTAATGGCACAGTTGTTGCCCTCTGCCCTGGGACATTGAACTAAAATAAAGCGGGGACCCAGTTACCTTGTCAGAATAAGAAAAACATTAATTGGCCAAAACCCCTTGACATAGCAAATGAAAGGCAAGAGAATGAAATTTAATAAGATAAATGGAGGGGTACAATATTCATGCAGGGAAGAAATGGAAATAGTTTAGACTGTTCCATACACTATTAACATAGTAAAGGGTTCCCTGTTAAGAGAAATCATGAAGGAATGCTTCATATTATAAGCATGTAGATTGAAGAAGAAAAGTCTCCTCCCTAGAAAATGAGGACTCAAGAATTCCTAGTTATTAGGCCATTATTCACACTCAAGAAGATTTAGGTGATACCAAAGTCCAGGACAAGAAAACATGGAATTCACAACCAGAGAGTAAAGCAAGCCAAGTACAATGAGAGTAGATACTCATAAAACAAAGGACAGGCTCAAGGAGAATGATAGAAACAGGTTCAGTGTACCCCAAGGTGGAACTGGACACCTAATCCTAAGCACTCTGCCCATAGCCCAGTGAAATCTGATGGATTTTTAATAGGGTCTTATCTGGGTCTAACAGGACCTGTTATGGGGGAAGGGAGCAAGGACCCTGGACTTGAGGACCAGTGCCGACAAGTCAGTAGGGAGAAGGAAAGACTCTTGTGGAACTGGAGGCCAACTGATAGTTAAACTCCTCCTGGGAAAAGGGGTTTTGGCCAATTAATGTTTTTCTTATTCTGACAAGGTAACTGGGTCCCCGCTTTATTTTAGTTCAATGTCCCAGGGCAGAGGGCAACAACTGTGCCATTACCCTCATGTCCACTCCTGGCTTTCCTGGCTTCCTTCAAGTCCCAGCTCAAATACTACCTTCTACAAGAAGCCTTTCTAATCCTCCTTACTGCCTTCCCTCTGTTCATTATCTCCAACTTCTTCTGTATCTAGCTTGTGTGTATATAGTTACTTGCATGTCATCTCATCCATTAGATCGTAAGCTCTTTGAGAGTGGAAAGTATCTCTTGCCTTTCTGTGTGTCCCCAGTGCTTAGTGTAGTACCTGGCAAATAGGAAACACTGGATAATTGCTTGTTAACTAAAGGACTATGGCTGTGGCTCTGGGCAGTGAATTCCGTATGGAATTCATACCTCTGCATATTAAGTTCCCCTGACTCACTAGGTGTGCTAATAAAGGTTGATAAAAACAAATACCTTGGCAGTCAATCCAGGTGAGCAAAAGTAGTTGGTACAGGTGTTTCCTCCTAGAGATGGCAAGGAAATCTTTGCTAAGTGACCATAATCTGTATTCATTAATTTTAACCAGTCACCCGATGGCCTCAGGGACACCAAATACATAATTTTTTTTTTTAATTGCCAAGGGAGAGATTATAGAGAGAGAAGATAAAGCTGGTCATAGACAGAACCTTGAGGCACAGTCTCTAAGGGGTCTGCAAACGATGAAGAACTAAGGAAGGAATAATTACAGATAGAAGCAGAGGAGTGTGATATTTCTAAAGTTAAGGGAGAATATATCCATTAAGAAACCGGTCAGAATAGTGTCAAAAGCTGCAGAGAATCAAGAAAGAAGAGAATTTGCCTACCTTCCAAAGTGTTTTGGTGATTATGAGGTCATTGGTGCCCTTTGAGAAGGTAGTTTTTATGGGGTTTGAGAAATACCAGAACCCCAAAGATTGGAATTCCCCGACAGGGTCGTCTGGAATGAATTCACAGACTCAAGCATTCTTTAAGTCAAGATGGCAAAGATTTATTGTGCTTTTCAGCCTGCAAGAGTTCTTAGGGAACCTGTAACCTTAAAGGGGTACAGTTAAAGTGTATATAGGATAAACTATAGTAAAACATGTGCCAGAGATGCTAACTAGGTGATTCAGGGCAGGATTAGGGAGAGGTTAAGGAGGGGTCAGTCCTTAAAGGAACATGCACTTTTTGTATCTACTGAGCATGTATTTTACCCAGAGTTCACTGGGAAATAGCCCAAAGGAGGGCTGCAGGGAGGTGTGGTTTTAGGCCTGAAATGTCATTAAGTCAACTCACAGTCAGGGTTGACTGAGAAATACTCAGGCTGCCCCTCCATCAGTGTCTTGTTAGACAACATAAACAAAGGGAGTATTCATATATCTAAGTCTAGGATGCATATAATGAGGAGTCCAGGATGCGTATGATAGTCCAGTGAGTAGTAAATATCTTTATGAGCCAGTACACAGCCAGTTCAAACTAATAAATTCTATAGGTGCAGCTGGCTACTGTATCAGGAAGAGAGAGAAGTGTTTTTCTAGGGCGCACTGTCCTGTTTTGCTAGGGCATACCGTCCTTGGGCTGAGGAGAAACTGCCAGGGACAGTGTTTTGAGGCTAGAGAGAAATGTGATTTTGAAATTGGGGTCCAAGCACAGGCACCCAAGCGCCCCATCAGCTTCAGTAGAGTGGGTAGGGAAAGCATTCCCTTGAAAGGAGCTGATTATAGCAAGGAAGTTCAGCCATCAGGAGTAAGCAACTTTTAGCGATTTTTAGCAATGTAGGGGAGGAGAGGGAGGGACTGCTAGGGTAGCAAGGTCAAAGGGGGCTTGTTTAGGAATGTGAAGACCTGAGCGTGTCTGTGAGTAATCCGGAAGAAGCAAGAAGAAAAGAAGAGTTTGAAGGTGTGTGAGAGGAATTTTTGAGAAAGCAAAACCCTGGAGGAAAGAGGAAAGAATAAAATCAAAGGTGCAGGTAGGATTAACCTTGGAGAGGGCAGGAATGTAATGATAACTGTCTAACAGTTTTTATCACTAAAATACTAAAGTGAAGTAAAAATATTACATGTGAGTGACAAACCTTAGAGTCTAAAGAGAAATGAATTTACAGTCTGTCTTACATTAAGGTCAGTCTTGGAAAAGGCATCAGCTATAATGGCCTAGTTCTCAAAAAATTCGATTCCTCTATTAGGTGGGCCCCATCCAGGGTAAAGCTAAGCAGTGGAGTCCCAGCCCTACCTGGATAAACAATGGAGCCAGGCAGGCCCAAGGCCCTGGGAGGGAGTAGCAGAAGACTGTGTGTGTGTGAGAGAGAGAGAGAGAGAGAGAGAGAGAGAGAGAGAGAGAGAGAGAGAGGCCTTCCAGAATGAGCTGTATGGAAGGCAAAAGACGAAACTTGTGAGGACCCTTCCAGGGCCCAGAGAATATTCATAAAGCCTCATGATCCTTGGGTAACTCTGGCAATTGAGCTTCTCTGGCATGGTGCAAGGAGGATTCCTCTGCTCCCAGATCTCCTTTTCTACCACCTGAAATTCTTTCTTTATTTACATTTCTTTCTATTTTAAAGTTTTCACGACTTGAAATGCCTGTACCTTTAGTAGGGTCCCTGGGGTCAAATAGTACTATGAATCAGTTTATACCTTGTTCAATTTAGTTTGAACAGGTTACTTCCTCATGCCTGAGATCAAAGAACCCTGGAGGAGTAGGATTTTCCTGATGGGACACTTTGGGAAGGATGAGCCTGGGTTAGGTCAAGCCCTGGGCAGCAGTAGGGTGGGATAAGGGAGCCAGGAGATGAGAGGCCTCCGAAAAGGAAGAGTACTCAAGACAAACACTGAAATTTTCAACTCTCCCTAGAAAACAGGGCTCATCAGGGCAAGAGAGCCCCAGGCCCTGCCTCCCTACATAAAAGTCCTAGAGAGCAGGGAGATAGGCAGTAATTAGTTGGCTGCCATGGGCTTCCTTAATCCCAAAAGCCTTCTTCATGGGTTTTTTCATGAACCCACTCTGCAAGACTGAGAAGGGAATTCTCTCCTGTGATGACCAGACTAGGGCTTAGCCTCTCTTTTGAGATATTTCTCTTCTTTCTTTGTCTCTCACCTGCCCAATGAAACTTGTTCTAGTGAAGCAAAGCTGAGTCTCTGAGGGGTCAGTGAAAGGAAATCCTGGCATTATGCAAATTCAGAGGCACCAGTCACAAAGCTTTAGAACATCTCCTAATTGCCTCAAGGAATAAAAGAAATACAGACTCCCAAATACAAATTACATGCCCTTGTCAACTTCACTCTTAAGCAAGGTTGCTGAAATAACACCCTCCCCCAAGGCCTTACCATGATACTGCCCTGCTCCCAAACCTCTAGGAGCTTCCCAGGATTTTTCCTCTAGGATCCAAACATCTCAGCTGGGCATGTAAAGCTCTTCACAGTCTAGCCCTGGCCTGTTTCCTGACATCTTTCACATTCCTCCCCGATACACACTAATCCAACCAAGCTGGCCTAACTGCTATTCCCTGAATCTGGCAAGGGAGCTCCAGCCTCCATGTCTTTTCAGAGCCTGTCTCCCAATGCTTGGAACTCCCTCCCTCTTCAATTAGACTTCTTAGGATCTTCAGCTCCCTTCAAATCTCAGCTCAGGTAAAACTTCCCACATTCAACCTTTCCTGATCCCCATTATTGTTAGCGTTTGGTCATTCCTCCGGTTCATTTTTATTTACTTATTATCTCTTAGTGGTACAGTGGATAGAGCTCTGGGCCTGGAGTCAGGAAGACTCATCTTCATGAATTCAAATCCAGCCTTGGACACTGACTAGCAGGATGACCCTGGACAAGTCACTTAACCCTGTTTTCCTCAGTGTCCCCACATATACACATATAAAGTGTATATGTATGTATATGTGTATATATATATATCATACATGTGCATGTATGTGTATATACATGTGAGTGTGTATATGCACACACATGTGTATGTAATTTGTGTGTATACATACATACACACATATAACACCTATCCCTATAAAGCAGCATGTGATATAGCTAAATGAAGTCTATAGGACAATTAGTATTATAGCATTTTTTTTAATATTATAGGAATTTTTAAAAAGGAAGGGTCCTTCGGGGTTGGGCTAGTCATGGAAGGCTTCATGAAACGGTGGAAATTGATTTCTTTGAAGGAAAGGTAAAATTCGATAGGATCTGGGGTCCCTTCTCTGTGAACCCTTTTGCTCACCACAGGCTGTTGCCAATGTTGGCAGCAGCATGAAGGGGAAATTTAGCTTGCCAAAAAAAAAAATAGTGCTCTGATCAATTGATGCCCCCTTGGCCCAGTATTGGAGATCAAACAATGGAGTCACAAGTATCAAGTTCCATAAGGAAGAGCCACCCCCATTAGCAAAGGTATAGTTAAACCATGTGGAAAAGACTGCAGGGGCCTCACTCCTCTATTCACAAATAGAAACACTGTCAATGGTTCTATCTTTTAATAGAAGGAACAATCATAGCGTCCCATGTGAACCAACAACATTGTGAATGGCTCTGTCTTTTAATAGAGTAGTCATAGAATCCCAGAGTGATATGTGCTGTATAATTGAGCCAAAAGTGCAAACTCTGGGGAATGATAAGATAAGCTTGCTACATTAACTAAGCTAGAGAGGTCTTCTGCAATAGTAAATTTTTGAAGAATGAGGCTACTTATTAAATGAGCTTAAAGAGATGTCATATAATTTAAGTGCTAATAAATGCGGTTTTTAAGTTTGCTCATTTCTGGAGGATGTAAAGATTAGTTGGCTAGCATTAAACAAGCTAGAGAGGTTGTCTGAAACAGTAAATTTTGGAAGACGGGGTATCACTTATTAAACGGTGTCATATAATTTAAGTACTAATAAGTGTTGGTTTTAAAGTTTGCAAATTTGGTGATAACACACCTTGTAATTTATTTTGTTCTCATGAGATTCAATATTGACTTCTTGCCAAGTCCAGCAACTTTGGTCCTTGTTATATTTGACCTCCCCGCCATCATTGCCACTTGTTCTTGACTTGGTTTCTCTGACACCACTGCACTTTCTGGTTTTTCTTCTAGGTGGATGACTCCCATGACCTCTGACATTCTCTAGAGCCCAGGTAATTCTTGGGTGTTTGCATGCCTCACTAGGGTATAGTGTGGACTTGCCTAATTAGTAACAATAAAATCTTACATAAATGCCAAGTATAATTATGAAAGGAAATTATTTTTGCCTGGGGAGGAACATATCTGGCTGCCTCCAGTACATCTCCACTTGGATAGTCCACTGTTACCTCCAATTCAACACCCATCCACTGTTGTAGCAGAAAAAGCATATTGGACTTTGAGTCAGAAAGTCTGGGACAGGGTTCTAGAGCCCCCTAAGCCTCCGTGATTTTACCTGCACTACCTTGGAGGTCTTGTGAGTAGCACTACATGAGATAATGTACAGTGTGTAAAGCATTTTGTAACTATAAAGTGACCTGTTATTATGCCTGAAAGTGATTTCATAATTTTCCCTGAAATCAGTTTATTTTCCCAGCTTTCTTTTTTCTGTTAGTGGTACCAGTCAGCCACCATAGGATCTGTGAGGCCAATCAGTAAGCAAAAGATCTTTCCCTGCCCATTCAATAGGTCTCAGGTGGGACCAACAAAGGGAGGCTTGATTAGAAGCAAGTCTACATCTTTATGATGCCAATCAGTGATTAAAGACCTTTCGCATCTACTCAATAGGCCTCAGGTGGGGTCAGTTAAGGGAAGCTTGATTGAAGTTTGTTTGTAAACAGGCCTTTACTTACTAGGCACCAAGCCTCAGGCACAAACTCTTTTGATGATTGGAGGTGAAGCCCTCAAGCCCTAAAAAGAGTCTCTATCTATCTATCTATCTATCTATCTATCTATCTATCTGTATCTATATATCTGTCTATCTATCTCTATCTATATGTGTATATCTATCTATCTATCTATCTACCCACGCAGAAGGTAGCCATAGAACTCAGAATCTGCAGAGAATTCAGAAGTCAGAAGAAAAGCCAGAATTTAGAATTCAGCCCAACGAGAAGGAGTGGGAACTCTGAGTCGATGGAGCTGCAGAAGGGAGTGCTGAACGGAGAGTGGAAGCCAGGGAGCTTCAGAGATCAGAGAACTGAGTTGGGAGAGAACTCAGGCAAGCAGACAGTTAGGATTTGTGAGAGATTGTTTATGGGAAGGCCCTAGCAAGGGGGAAGATTACAGGATGACTTGGTTCTTTGCTATAATACTGTGTTATAATTTCCTTGTTGCTACATTGAGGTGGGCTTATTGGTTTTGGAATATAATTACTGCTATATCAAATTGGAGTTATTGGTCTTGGGATTTTATCCTCTGGAGTCTAAATAAATATTATACTGCCTCTGCCTTCTACCTAGAGAGTTTTTCATACTTTGCAATTCCAAATATGCAGTCATGTTTATGTTCATCCTCAAGGTCATGAAACTTGCCTTACTGATACAGGATCCTAGAATCAGAATTAGAATTATAAAAAATCTCAGAAAATACCTTGTCAAATTCCTTCGTTTTATAGGTGAGGAAACAAACTCCAAAAGGTCACAATGTCAGAGACCAAGAAGGGACTTCAGAGGCCATCTAGTTAAAACCCCCTCACTTTACAGGAGGAGGTTAAATGACTTGGCAAGCACACAGGCAGTAAAGATCATTGCTGGAATTTGAACACAGGCCCTCCGAACACTGAACCAGGGACCTTTCCCACTGTACCATGAAATGACTTATTCTAGGGCGGGGGTGAGGAACCTGTGGCCTCAAGGCCACATGTGGCCCTCTAGGTCCTCAAGTGCAGCCCTTTGACTGAATGCAAACTTCACAGAACAAATCTTTTTCTTGGCAAAGATACTGGAAGAGATTGCCATTTACTTTTCCAGGTCATTTTACAAATGAGAAAACTGAGGGTTAAGTGACTTGTCCAGGATCACACAGCTGGTAAATGTTTGAGGCCAAATTTGAACTGCAGAAGATGAGTATTCCTGACTCCAGACCGATTGACAAATGGGGAATTCTCTAAGTCCAGAGAAGTTCAGTGATTTCTCCAAGGCCACACAAACAGTAGGTACCAGATCCATTGATGTGTGACCTACAGCTCTGTCCTACATCCCTTTGTACGGCTGCTACTTTATAGAACAGAGCTGATAATTCTTGGATGCTTGTGTGCCTCACTGGGGTGTAATGTGGATTTAACTAATTAGTGACAGAAAAATGTTACATAAATGCCAAGTATAATTATGATGAGAAATTATTTTTGCCTGGAGAGGAAGCATCTAGGCCACTGTCAAGGGAGGAAGATAAATTATAGTTTGTTCTTTCTGGAGCCATGTGGAAGCCAGAACTATTTTTCTGGTCCTTGGAGGGTTTAAAACCTAAGGATAGCTCTATTATACCTGGGGCATAAATAGAAAGGGAGCTCATAGCATCTGGAACTTGTCTTTTTATAGATTCGTTTTTGGTGGCCAGTACGTACTCAGGAAAGACTCGATCATAGAAGTAGTTACTGCGTGGTAATAGTGAGCGAGTCACTTCACCCCTCTGGGCCTTAGTTTACCCAACTAGCAAATGAGAAAATTAGATTAGATGGGTCTCTAAGGTTCCTTCCAGTTCTAAAGCCTATCTATCTGGTTCAGATTTCAATAGAATGTTATCTTATGAGTAACTCAAATGCCACATGGTCAAAATGGAGCTGACTACCATCCTTTCTACATCCACCCCTCTTCCAAGTTTCCCTGTTTCCACTAAGGGCACCATACCCCTTCTCTCCGCCCAGATTCCTAACCCAAGAATCAGCTCCAGCTCTTCTTCCTCTCTATCTCATCAATTGGCAAGTCTTTCCAGGTCTGTTTCCATTACATCTTTCCCATCTGACCCCTTCTCTCCATCAACTCAGCTAGGCACTCAGATTCAGGACCTCTTTCTTGGACTCTTGTGACCACCTACTAGTTGGGCACCTGCTCCCAAGTCTTCCCTTCTTAAATCCATTCCCAACACAGTTGCCAGTAAAATCTTCCTAAAGCACTTGTCTGACCTTGGCACTCACCTGCTTAAAAGGCTCCAGTGGCTTCCCTTTGCCTCTGGGCCAGTTATTCTTAACTTTTTTGTGACATGGACCACTTGGGCAGTCTATGGACCCCTTCTCAGAATAATGGTTGTTTTTTTTTAAATATTCATCAATTTCGCTTAGGTTGTCAGATTTATTGGCATATAATTGGGCAGAACAGAATAATGTTTTTAAATGTATAAAATAAAATACCTAAGATTACAAAGGAAAAATTGTACTTAAATATAGTTATCAAAATGTCTTTAAAAACAAGTGCCCAAGTTAAGAACGCCTGCTCTAAGATAAAAAAAAAACAACTCAGTTTGGGATTTAAAGACCATCATAATCTGTCTCATAATCATAAACTTCCCTTTCTAGACTTATCATACCTTATTCTCCTACATCCCAGAAAAATGGCCTATTTTCTTGTCCCCTGAATTGGGCATATGGTGAGTGCCTACTATGTGTGAGGAGGCCCTGTGCAATTGGGATGAGAGATACAAAGAATAGGACAAAGCCTTGCTTCTTGCCTTTGCAAGTATTTGGTCCTCAGAGTTGCTCCTGAGTCCAGAAGTTGACTAAGGAGTCTGAAGAAAAATCAAAACAGGAGGGTTATTGTAGACAGAGCCCCAGAAATTACAGAGAAGAGACAGCATGAGAAGGAAACAGTCAGGAATCTGGGAACTACGCAAGTCTTCCTGTGGTCTTCTCTATTCTTTCCTTTGTTTTTTCATGATGTCTCAGGATTTCACCTCCCAGCTGTGGATACTTGCCAGGGAAGATGAAAAAGAGATTGTAAAACTTTAAGTTTCCCACTAAAACCCTGGAGAAATAGAGCCTCCTGAAGGATTAGAGTGAGTTATTAGAAAAGCTTACTTTCCTTATCATTGAGATGTGAAGCAGGTTTTGTGACTAGAGAAGTGCCTTCGATTGGCTCATCAGTCAATCAAAAATCCATTTCTCCACCAGACTTGAATGGAAAAGTCGTAAAATCCCTGCATATGCTTTCAAGTGGAGAGCAGGAACCCTTCCGTTCCAGGTAATCAGACACTTCCAGAAGTAAGCTAGATGCTCCCATGAGCCCTTGTGGGCTGGTATACTATTACAATACTATATACAAAATGAATAGCATTCTTGGGGGGCGGGAGTACTAGCAATTAGGAGGAGAGGGGCAGGAAAAACCTTGTGAAGAAGGTTGTACTTTAGAGTCTACCACTTCCATTTTACAGTTGAGGAAACTGAAGACCAGAGAAATAAAATAAAGTCACCTGGCCAAGGTCACACAGCAGAACAATTGACAGGCATTTATTAGGCCTTATTCTGGGCCAGACACTATGTTTAAGCATTGGGAATACCAAAAGGAAAAATAAAAGTGAAACTGCAACACCAAGAAGCTTTTATTTTACTGAAGGATACATGCACACAAGTATTTGTCTACAAGATATGTACTGAATAGATATAAGGTACCCTTAGAGGAGAAGCCACTAGTAGTTGGGTGTGCCAGAAAGGCCTAATGTAGAAAGGGGAGCTTGAGCTGGAGTTTGTAGGAAACTGGGTAGAGATGAGGAAAGAGAGAGCATTCCAGGCTTGGGGGACAGCCAGTGCAGAAGAAATGGTGCATCATGCATGTGGGATAGCAATGAGACCAGTATGGACCATAGAGGGGAGGGGAAGAATGTATAAGAAGATTAGAAAGACGGAAAGGAGTCAGGTTGTGAAGAACTTTATATTTGGTCCCAAAGGGAGCCATTGGATCATATTGACTGGAGAGGGGTGGGGTGTGTGTGACGTGGTCAGATCTCTCCGTTAGGAAAATTGCTTTGGCATCTGTGTAAAGGATGGGTTAGAATGGGGAGGGACTTGATTAAAGGAGATTAATTTAGAGGCTATTGCATTAGTTCAGGCAAGAGGTGATGCGGGACTAAATTGGAAGGGGGTGGTTGGCTGTGTGGAGAGAGGGGGACATACACAAGGAGTGCTGTGGAGATAGAAATGACAAGGTTTGGCAGCTGATTGGTTATGTGAGGTGAATGAAAGTGAAGGTCAAGGACGTGTCAAGTTTATCTACCTAGGTGACTGGACCGATAATGGTGTCCTCCACAGTACTAGGGAAGTTCAGAAGAAGAGCAGGTTTGGTCTCTCTCACTCCAGTCCATCCCTCACTCAGCTATCAAAATGATCTTACCAAAGCTTAGGTCTGACCAGTCACCCTCTATTTCAGGGGTGGGGAACCTGCAGCCTTGAGGCCACATGTGGCCCTCTAGGTCCTCAAGCGTGGTCCTTTGACTGAATCTAAACTTCACAGAACAAATCCTAACAAATAACTTAAACTTTTTATTAAGGGGATTTGTTCTGTGAAGTTTGGATTCAGTCAAAGGGCCGCTCTTGAGGATCTAGAGTACCACGTGCGGCCTCAAGGCTGCAGGTTCCCCCACCCTGCACTAGGCAATCCTGTCTCTTCATTCAGTACAATATGGTTGAAAATGTATGTGCAAAGAATCTTGTTAAGGAACTAGAAGACCTAAGAAAATACTATGATACCTTATGCACTAAAAACTAGGGTAAGAGCATCATAAATGCAGAGATGGAAGGGACCTTCGAGGGACCTGTCTAGTGCAACTCCCTCATTTTACTATTAATAATAATAGCCAGCATTTATATCTTGCAAGCTACTTTAATGCATTATTTTATTTCCACTTTACAACAATCCTGATGGCAGGTGCTATTAATGTGAGTCAGTAATCTTTCCACTGTAGTAATTGAATTTAAGTGTAAATAGCTACTAAGCAAGTATAGGTAATTATTTTGATGTTTAATGTTTTTCTTTTTAATAAAAGAAGGCCACCTGACTTTAAATCCCTGGACTGCCACTGGTCACTCAAGAGACCTCTTGTCCTCCTCGAGCTTCAATGTTTTTTTAAAAATTGACTAGCTGGACTGTCGTTGCTCAGTTGTGTCTGTCTCTTCATGACCCCACTTGAGATTTTCTTGGCAAAGATACAGGAGGGGGTTGCCATTTCCTTCTCTAGCTCATTTTACAGTTGAGGCAGAGGCATGCAAAGTAGCCACACCCTGGTAAAACCATCCTGGGAGATGGGCTAAACCAGGTTGAGGGTAGCTGACAGGCCTCAAATCTATTGGTAAATTTTGGGAGGTCAGCCCCAAGTATGTGAAGACTTCGCCCAGCAGAATGGGCAGTTTAAAACAATTTGTTCCAAAGGCCATGAGGCCTACTGAAGCAGGCCCTGGGGAGACCTCAGAGCTTGGTCAGACATGGCAGATGCCAAGGTCATCCACTGCATCCCAGGCCATCACCTGTCGTCTTGACTTTTGTCTTGCCACTGAACTTTGATGACTCTGGAAGAGAAAATGAGGCTGATGACTGTGCAACTCTGCCTCACTTAAATCCACTTTGTGCTCTAGTCCAAGCATCGGCCGTGGTGTCATTGGGCCTCCTCGAAAATGGAAAACAACAATTTTGTAAGACAGGGATCTATAAAAACGAGGATAATACTTTTCCTTCCTACTTCAGAGGATTGGCAGGAAAACCAAAAGAGATAATGTAAATGAAAACTGGTAAGACCTATGTAAGTGTCCTTTTAACCATCTCATTCTTCTCACCATTTTCCAGCAACAGCAGCAGCAAAAGCTAACACTTTAGTTTAGATTTGAAGACCTCTGACTGAAACCAAGGCCCTTGAGAGAATGGAACTCATGATGGTGAGAGACGAAAGCAGGGAAAGGTCCCTGGAAGGGAAGATAGGATGCTACCGCTACCAAAGCCTATTACCTCTATTCATTTTCCTACAGCCATCCCTGTCTTCATACCCTTTTAGATTATGAAGACCCACCCCAGGTTCATTCAACAAATATTTACCAAGCTGAGTGTCAGTTTCCTTTCACAAAATCTACAGTGGGATTGCTCAGATACTTGCTTTTTCTTCTTCCATGGAGACCAGCAGAGGGCAGGAATGGCACACAGATACTCAAGCCCTTCTTTGCCAGTCCAGAAAAAGCACCACAAGGATCTGGGGAAATTTGGGTCGCTTAGTCCCTCCAAGCAGCAAGCAAGGAGGGTGCCTGTGGATCGCCTAGGGCCAAGACTGTGAGGCTCCACGATGCAATGGCTATTCAAGCCACCAATAGCCAGAGAATTTTTAAATTATTATTTTTAACCCATCTAGTGATCAATATCTGTTTTGAAAAAAAAATTCTGTTTTGATAAGAAAGAAGTGAATGTATGAAACTGCTTCTGTTTCCTCAAAAAGAAATCTGGTGTGAGGAGCAAAGGAGGCAGCTAGGTTGATCTCTTATAAGACCAAATAGTTCAGAAACTGTATTGATTGGAATGGAAACATACTGGAGACCAGAGCAAGTGAGGCTTTTCCTGGATAAGGGAAGATTTAATGAGAAGGCCCCAAACCTGACATTTGATTGGGTCTTTGGTGATTGAATCGAAATCCTACTCTGCACAGGGAGAGCAAGACGGGAAACTGAAGCTAGTTTCTTCTCCCCACCTCCAACCAAACTCCATCTTTCCTACTTTTCCCCCCTTTGTTCCTGGAAGCTTCATCTCAGTCCATCAATAAGCATTTATTGAGTAACTGCTATGTGCCAGGCACTGTGCTAAACACTAGGGGTTACAAAGAAAGGCAAAAGACAGTCCCTGCTCTCGAAGAGTTTGTAGTGTAATGAGGGAGACAGCAAACAAACAGAATGCATACAGGATAAATTGAAGATAATCCACTGAGGGAAGGCTGTAGCATTAAGAGGGATTGCCAAAGGCCTCTGGTAGAAGGTGAGGTTTTAGCTAGGATTTTAACTTGCGGAGATGAGGAGGAAGAGAATTCAATAGTCAATAAGCAGTGTTCTAAGTCCTGAGGTTACTAATAGAAATAAAAATAAAGACAGTCCTTGCCCTCAAGGAGTTTACAATCTAATAGGGGAAGACATCACACAAAAGGAAGAAGTAGGAGAGGAGGGGAGAAGGTACCCAGAGAGTGGGCGTGCTCCAGAAATCCAATCGAAGTATGGTTGGTGGGAAATGGGAAGAAGACTGTGCTGGGCTCCCTCTGCTCCTCCTGCCATCCAGTCAGAGGATATGATCAGAAGGGCAGAGGGTACTGAGGCATGGGAGATGGCCATCAAAAATGCTTGGAGTCAGGAGGTGGAATGTTGTGTGAGAAGAACGGAGAGGATTTAGAGGATTTTTTTTTTTACTGCATTTTAGAGTATGCAGCGGGGTGTAAGGTGTGAGAAGATTATAAAGGCAGGAGAGTGCCAGGTTATGAAAGGCTTTGAAAGCCAGACAGAGAATTGTATATTTATTCCTTGAGATGAGAGGGAGTCCTTGGAATTTATTGAATAAGGGGTCAGACCTGTGCATTAGGAAGAGTACTTTGACAGCTGAAATGGAGAGATCTGAGGTGAGGAGACTCACGTATTCTTTTGTGAAAATTTGCGTGGAAGTAACCAGATCCCTGGGCTCAAGGGAGAGGTCCCTACTCGTTTCAGCTTTCGAGTTGGCCAGAACATGCATTTCTCCAGCCACTGGTTGAAGCCTTAGATGACTAAGGCTCAGAAATGATAGCATCTAAACCTGATCTACGGACAAATTCGAGGAAGTTCATTTCTCAAGATAGATAATGATAATTCTTAACTAAATTCATCCCCCATGCCTTAACATAGCTGGAAGTGAGGTCGGGTGATAGAGAATAAACCCTATGGGGTCTTACCAAGGAGAGAAAGTCTTCAAATATGGGTGTAGCGATGGACCCAGTCTGAGGTATGGCCTTACTGACTTGGAGAGGCTCGTCTCCAGACAGGCTGGCTTCATCATTTAACTTTTATTACAATTTTATTTTTATTCACGGAAATTCATGAAAACCATCCAAAATTTTGCTCTACACACATAGGAACACACCTAGCACTAATGAAATAGATTTTTAAGTCTTGAAGAGGTAATGCTAATGTATTACATTTCTTTAGTATTTTATTTTTTCAAAACCATCAGACATCCACTCATTGTGTCATTTGATATTCACAACAACTCTGAGACTGATAAGGCAAGTGGATTACTATTCCCATTTCATAGATTGGGACCCCAAATGGGCTCATGGAGAGTCGGACATGACTGGAAAACAGCTCAACAACAGCAACACAGAAGAGAAAGGCAAGGAGGTCCTTGTGAAAGAGAGCATAGCAGAGACCTCCAGTTTCATGTATAGTCTTCTCTTTCTATGGGCAGCGAGGTGGCACAGTGGCACACTGGGCTGGGGATCAGAAGACTCATCTTCATGAGTTCAAATCTGGCCTCAGACACTTACTAGCTGGGTGACCCTGGGCAAGTCATTTAACCCTGTTTGCCTTAGTTTCCTCATCTGTCAAATGAGCTGGAGAAGAAAATGGCAAATCAATCTAGTGTCTTTGCCAAGAAAACCTCAGGAAGAGTGGGACACAACTGAAACACTCACAACCGTAACAAAGACAATAGCTTATGGTAACAAAGCACTTTCTTCACCTGTAAGATTTCATTCTATCAACCACTTTGTGAGCAGAGTCTTAATTAGATCAGAAGCTTTGGTCTGGGGCATTTAGAGGATGGGCATTCCTTTAAGGTAAAAACACCTGAGTTTAGTACCTAAATTAATAAGAATAGTCAGTTGATATGGGCAGCTACAGGTGGTAGGCTATTTCTGGCCAGGCCGGGTTTCTCCCGTCTGTCTTATCTCCGCATCCTCTCAATCTCCTCGTAGAGGCCAATGACCCAAGGGTTTCTGTCCTCAAGCCTGGGATAGTGTCTCAGAGTCCCAAGGCTTCCACACTCATCTTTATTTAATTCTTCCTAATGGTGTTAGTTTATCCTCATTTTATAAGTGATGAAACTTGAGTCTCAGACGTTCCAATTCTAGTCTTCTGATTCCAAACCCAGTGTTCTTTTCTAACAAATGATCTTTAAGAATGGAGACCCCAATCAACAGGAGTTTTTTTTAAAAGAGTATGTGCCATTATGTGCCAGGTGCCTTACTAGGCCCTTGTGTACAAAGACAAAAGGAAGACAGGTGCTTATGGTCTACCAAAGGAAATATGCACACAGACAAAGGACAGGGGATGGAATCTGCGATTTCATTGATATGGGTATGCCTCAAAAATGAAAACTCTTTCTAGTAACGCAGGTTTGCCTTTTCTTGGCAATTTATAATCTTAGAGAGATTACTTGGAGGTGTGAGAGGTCTTGTGGCTTGCCCAGGGTCATAGAACTGGTATGTATCAGAGACTGGACTTGAACCCTGGTCTTCCTGGTTCTGATGCTGGCTCTCTATCCACTGTACCACACTGCCTCTCTGAGAGATAGTTGTACACAGATAAATACAATTTTTAAAATGTATATAATATATATTCAAATCAAATAGGGAGGGAGAGTGGGACCAGACCTGTGATTTCAGTAGTACAGGGAATTGACTGTGCAAACATAGGTTGGTGCCGTCCCTGCAGTTTATAATCTTAAAGAATTGTCTAGAACATTTAGAGGCTTTGTGCTTGCCTAGGCTCACACAATGTTCAACAGACAGGACCTGAATCTGGGTCTTCCTGACTTCCAGGCTGGCTATCCCGACTCTATGTCAGATTGCCTCTGAAAGTTAAAGCTTACAGTGCAGCACTCTGGGGAATGTCCCTGTCCACATACCAACCAGGTCTGATCCTGCTTAGCTACCAAGGTAAGATGAGATAGGAGGCATTTAGGGGCCAAATTACACATATCTATATCTATCTATATGTATATATGTGTATATATATATACACACAAACATATACACATATATGTTCAAGTATTAAATTATACACGCTATCTTTTATATATAAAATGGTTTCTTGGGTGAATACTAAAAGCTGGGAGAAATCAAGAAAGACCTCCTGAAGGAGGTGGCATGTGAACTGAGCCTTCCACCAGGAGGAGATTGACTAATTTGCTCAGGGTACCTGGACCAATCAGGGACAGAGCTGGCATCATGTCTTGCCATTTCTACTAAACCAGGGAAAGCTTCCCATTGGTCCTTCCCTTCCATCTTCCTCCCCTCACCCCACCCCCATCTCCAAAGCTCTGTTCATACCTGGAAACACAAGCTTTCCCTCTTTGTATTCCTCCCCATCCTCCCCTCATCCCAAAAGGGACAACAAAGTGGGAGGAAGGGAGAGAATACACTAAAGATTTCCTGTCCTGGAAAAAAACTAGCAGGCTGGAGGGAAGCAGGAGCCACGTATAACAAGGTCATTCTTTCCAGATCAGACTCTTAACATCCTAAGAAGCTGTATCACTTGAAGTGTGGCATCCATTCCAAGACCACCCTCCCCATCCCACCCCCCATGACAGCAGGGGCTGGATGCTGCAGAGTCCCCAAAAGCTATCTCTGAGCTGACATTGTCCAATCCCAGCCCAGAGCTTTCCAGGGAAAGATGTGGGCTGCTGCCTAAGCCAGCAGCAACCAGAGATGATGTTAGCAGAAACTGAGAAAACATGGCCTGGGGCTCAGGACTCAGAGGCTTCTCCTTGAAAACTGCCTCCTCTTCTGTGACCCGGGATGCTGATGAAGATCTGAACATGGGAACGTGGCTGGAGCCCAAGCAAAGGTTTGGGTTTCCCATCTGAAGAAAGGGTAGATTCCATAACAGAAAAAGAAAAGAAGAGGGGAGAGGAGAGGAGAGGAGAGAGAAAAGAAAAGAAAAAAGAAAAAAAAGAAAAGAAAAGAAAAGAGGAAGCCTACCGTGGAGACATAAGGCAGTGCTGGGGAAACAGGCTGGGGTTGAAGCAGGTGCCATCCTCTTGGTTTTATCAGTAAGAGTTGGCTGAGCACCTACTATGCGTACTGCAGGCAGGCAACATTTCCACTTCAGTCACACACTAGGTGTCTAAGCCTAGAACAATCCACATAACCTCTTACTGCTCCAGGTGACTCTGAGATTGTAAATTGTAAATTACAAATAAATCGGGATTTCTGGGGTAGCCTCAGGGGCTTGGGGGCTCTAACCACACCCACTGCCAGGCCCCTAACCTCCACCTCGTTTGCCGCTGGTAACTAGCTCCCAGGTTCCATTTAACCCCTTCATATCAATAGCTTTTACAAAGGGATATTTACTTAGAAGATTTACCCAGAACAACTGGAAGCATTTCCCCAAATACCTCCAGGGCGTATTCTGTCCTATCACTTCAGGGTCTGGGAAGAGTACACTCCAAATTTTGCTCAATTTCTACATAACATTCAATTCAGTAAATATTCTTTAAGCTCCTATTCAGTGCCTAGTGGAGTGCTAAGCCCCGGGGAGACAAAAAGAGCCAAAAGACAATCCCTGCCCACAAGGAGCTTAAAATCTAATAAAGACAGCATGGGAACAGTGCAATTAGGGGAGCATTCTGTAGTTCATAGCTAGTGCTTTAATTGTCAATTAATACCTTAGCAGAGATGAGTCAAGAACAAAAATGGCAGATACCAGGGGTACCGGGAGAAAAAAAAGCAAACATTTACACAATCCTTACAAAGCTAAAGGCTTTATGATTATTATCTAATTCGATCCTCACAACAACCCTGGGAGTTAGGTGCTATTATTATCCCCATATTACAGATATGGAAACTGAGGCAAACAGAGGGTGCCCTGGCTAATAAGGAGAAAGGATAGTAAGTGGGGAAAGGGGAAGGTGCCTAGTCACCACCATCCTCAGTGACACAGAGCCTGGTTATTAGCAATTACTCACATTTATGGATGTCAATGTTTAAAAGCATTTATTAAGTAAGTACTTCTGAGGTTCCTGGACAGCAGGAAGCAGTTGTTTAGCAGATTGTGTCCAGATCGAGAGAGAGGATTTGGAGAAGAGAAACTTGACAGGATTTAGAGTAACAGATTAGAGAAAAAGAGACTGTGTGGGACCCAGCAATTTACAACTCGGGCGTTTCTGCACCCGGGCAGAACGTTCTACCTACTTTCCCACAGCACCTGGAGGGGTATTCTTAGTTGGAATGGGAGGCTGGACACTGTCCTTTGCACCCTGGGGAAGATACAGACACTGAGGAGAGATAAGCGGGAGGCCAGTTTTGGGGAGGCTGTGTTGGAAGGGTAAGATTGGAGGGGTAAGGAGGGGTAAGATAGAGTGAAGAGGTCGGCCCTGCGCAGAAGTGCACCCTCTATAATCAGTACCCTAGGGAAAAACTGCCCTGTCCTGCCACGGTTACAGTTCTACAATCCCAGGCAGAATTAAAGACCACGATATGAGGATCAACAACAAGGGTGGATTAATGGCAACCTGGAATCTAAAGGTGAAGCTGGTCAGGGTTAAAGGACCTTGTAAACCTGGCTGTTCTGGAAGTAACAGAGATTTTACAGTATGCCAACAGCCCGCAGAGTGATTTGTATCTGAATCAAGCTTGTTTAAGTAATGAGACTGAGTGTAACTGACCTTCCTGCCCCTGACCCAGCTTCTACCCATTCTTACTGGAATAATTCCCAGTGTGAGCAGGGTTTTGGATAGCTAGAAAGAGAACAAATTGGGAATCCAGCTGGATTTGAGCATGGGGTGTGGGTGTGATAACAGAGGTGAAGTAATATGGCAGCCAGAGGGCTCGTCTCCCATTCCGGCCACAAGGGGATTCATTTCACCAAGCATTTGTTGATCATCTACTATATACCTCAGGCACTGTGCTAGGTGCCAGGGGATAGTCTCTGCCTTCAAGTAAAGTACATTCTGCTGGGGAGAATTTGGGATTTGAAGGACAGTGTGCAGTATAGAGGGTTGGTGGGGAAACAGTCTCTAGGGAAATGCTATGGGATAGACAGGAGTGCCCCAGCCTGGATGCCCCAGCTAAGATTCTCAGTATGATCTACAAAGGGATCAGCTGTTTTGGTTTTGTCTGGCATGAGTGTCTAGCATTTGGCTTTTAATAAATGATCTTGGATTGAAAGTATCAGATTGAGGAGTAGAGTCCCATCCTTCTCTGCTGCTGTGACCAGCCCATGCCTAGGGCATCATTGTCCTGTAAGGGAATCCCCAGAATTGGAAGCAAGGACTGGTGTTGTCTCTATAGTAGAAAGAAGTTCTAGGTATAGAATGTGGCCTGTTAGAGTTCTAATAAACTAGCATCGAGGTGGCACAGTGGATAGAGCCCTGGTCCTGGAGTCAGGAAGATCTGAGCTCACTTGCTATTTGTATGACCCCAGGGCAAGTCACTTAACTTCTGTTTGCCTCAGTTTCCTTATCTGTCAAATAAGGATCATAAAAGCACCTACTTCCCCAGAAGTTGTTGTGAGGGTCAAATGAGGTTGCATTTGTAAGGCACTTGTCTGATTGCGTCCAACTCTTCTTGACCCTGCGGGCCATACTGTCCATGGGGTTTCCTTGTCAAAGACACTGGAGTGGTTTGCCATTTCCTTCTTCAGAAGTTTAGAGCAAACAGAGGATAAGTGACTTGCCCAGGGTCCACAGAGTCATCTAGCTGTGCTTAGTAGGCGCTTATTTCTTTTTCTTCCTAGTTAAAAACCAACCAACCAACCAAGCTCTGTTCCGTAGGGCTAGAAGGAGATGCTGGCTGCCTTCTTGTATGAGGTAATTTCTTCTAGGAGGTTTGTCCTCAGTCATATTTTTCATACTGTACTAAAAGCGATTACTTACAGAGGAGAAGGAGACTCCCTAATCCTCTGTTTGTTCAGCTAAAGTCCGTGCTATTAGAATGAACAAATGACTGCTCTTACCCAGTTGGCCATGGTAGCAGAATGTCTTCTGGGTCTCCGGAATGAGACCACCTAAACCAACTTGCAGGACAGACTTAGATGGGAGATTTGTGGGGGCTGAACAGTGGCCCCAAATCCAAGCAGACCCCAGTGCAAGCCAAATAGATTCCCTATTCTGCTCCCATCCTTCCCAGCCTAAACTGAGATGTGATTTGGATATACAAGAAAGAGAAAAAGGTGCAATGACCAGCATTTTGGGGGAGGATGAAATTGAGGTTAAGTGACTTGCCCAGGGTCACGCAGCTAGTAAGTGTCTGAGGCCAAATTTGAACTCAGGTCCTCCCGAGTCCAGGGCTGCGGCTGTAGCCACTGAGCCACCTAGCTGCCCAGCATTTGTTTTTAAGAGACCTGTGATGTTATCTGTGTGGGAAGCTCCAAATGAAACATTCCTTTACCAAAGCAGATCTGCACCTTCTCTGATACTTGCTGTCTCTGCTTCCTGGGGCACAGGGGCGGTTAAATGACTTGCTCAGGGTCAGTATGTGTCAGAGGCAGCATCTGAAGCTAGGCCTTCTTGACTTGGGGGCTAGCTGTCTTCCTCTATAGTACACTATCGCAAAATGATTTTAGTAGTAACGATAATAGCTCACATTTCTATTGCATTTTAAAACATTTTTGCGAAGCAGCTTCCAAAGGCATTATAGCTCAGTGGGTAAGAAGATGAACAGCTCAAATCAGAAAAACCTGGGTTTGAGTTGTGTCTGACCCCTGATGTCTGTGTGACCCTGGCAAAGGGGTGCTGGGAAAAGTTTAACCACTGACATGGTGAGAAGCACACAGGCTTACGCTTTTAGCTTAATCTGCATTATTAACATTTTCTTATCCTTTAAGTCTAGACATCCAACAGGCCCTAGCTTATGACCTTTGCAGATTTCGGAGGTGTGAATGCTCCCACTGGAAATTTGACCATGAGCCCTTTGAATGGGCTTCATTCAGGACAACCTTGGAATGGGGACAAGTCCCTCCACCTCTTAATGCCTTTGGGCAAGCTCTCTATGGTGATAAGGTGCAGGGAGAGTTCTGATCTTCTCTCCTTGGGAACTCCCAACACGGATCAAACTGAAGGACTGGTCCAAAACCCCTCCCCCCACCCAATAATACACTTTGCTCATAGCCACCAGATAGGGGTAGGTCCTGCAAGCTTTATTATCCTCATTTTACAGATGAGAGAGTTGATACTCTGAGAGATCAAGTGACTTGCCCCAGGTCACACAGCCAGTAAGAATAATGGATGACTTCTACAATGTTTTCAGATTTGCAAAGCACTTTGTATGGGAGCCAGTAAGTGCCATTGGCAAGACTTTATCTGCTTTATATTTTTAGATGGGCAGCTAGGTGGTACAGTGGATTGAGCACTGGGCTTGGAGTCAGGAAGACTCATCTTCCTGAGTTCAAATCTGGTCTCAGACACTTATTAGCTGTGTGACCCTGGGCAAGTCACTTAACCCTGTTTGCGAATGGCAGATCACTTCAGTATCTCGGCCAAGAAAACCCCAAATGGGGTCACGGAGAGTTGGGTATGACAATTATTTCTAGATAAGGAAAGCCACACAGAGAGGTTAAGTGATTTGCCCCTGGCCACACAGTGAGGCAGGAACCACCTTGAGATAAATAAGGTAGAAATACCTTTTCCCTCTGGTCTGGAGAGCTAAGGAGTCCTTCAGGGTGTTTCTCAGAGTGCCCTCCCTTCTCTGCTCTGACTCCTGGCTCCCCTTAGGAATTGGCTCCAATCCTACCTTCAGGCCTTTCCTGTTATTCCTTCCCCTCCTGCCCCCTCAGTCCCTTTCCTCCAAAATTGCCTTCTCTAACATACATAGTTATTTGCACATTCTCCCTCCCAAAAGAATGTGGGCTGCTTGAGCTCAGTGACTCTATTCGCCTCTCTATGTACCTCTAGGGCCTGGTACATAGCAAATGCTTAACAAGTTCTTATTGACTGAGAAAGGGAAGGTACATGGGCAGATAATCTGGCTGCTTAGGGCTCAGAGGAGAGAGGCTTGTACTCAGTTCTAGCCCTAAATCTCTAATCTTATGACCTCATTTTATCAGGGTAAAGACAAGTTTAGCACAGTGCCTGGCACACAGTAGGTACACTTCTTGACTTTGCAAGCCCCTACTGGAACAGCCTAGTGCTGGATTTTGGGAGAGCCACTGGCATCCAGCAGCAGGCCAGAGGATGAAGACTGTGGTCACCAAAATCATGTTATATGAAGGGTGTTCAGAGGATCTGGAAGGTGTTTTACCTGGATGGTGCATGTGGTGGTGGGACTCATTTGTGAATCTTCCTCCATTTCTCTCAGGTCCCAGATCAGCTGAATCAGATCATCTCCATGGCCCATTGTGCTGCCTGTCACCCCTTTGCACCCAGAAACTGGAATGAGAACATTAGCACTGAACCAGTCTATCTGGCTCCACTTTCTTGATGCTCAGGTATTGAGATAGAGATGCACAGAATCTCTAGCAAATCTTCCAGGCATCAGGAAAAGGAACTTGTGATCCTCCATCCCAGGGGCCGATTCTGCCCATCAGGCAACACATATGAACCTCTCCCTGATTCAGCTCAGAGCCAGAGGAGGCAGAGCAGACACTCACCCCTTTCCTTCCGTTTTCAATGCTGGCTCATTTCTTTCTTGTTCTTCACTATTATCCTCCCCTCTGGGGAAGGCTCGTTTCCCCCTCCTATACATGATCCAAGACTGGCTGGCCCAATTCGGGCCAAACTTATCCAGAAAAATAATAGGAGGGAGACGGGGAGCTGCCAGTCCTCGGATAAGTAGCGCCCCTGACTGTAGACAAGAGGTGGGGATGCTCCCCCTAAGTGTCTGATGTCTGTCCCACTGCTAGATCTAAAAGGACCTTCCAACTTCCAATTTCTATGATCCTATAATCCTCCGGCTTTTACTCCCCACTGTCCTTCAGAGGCCAACTCAGCCCTACCTTCTCCCAGAACTCTTTCCTGATCTCTCTTTCAAAACTTACTGCTCTGATCAGCGGCACTCTTTTGTCGCTTAGGAAACTGAATTGTATTCAATTCCCATTCATGTTGGTTTATCTTGTCTCTGAAACTGGATCCTGAGCTCCCTTGTAGAAAGGCAACTTGGCTTATTTGTTGATATTTGTTAAGTAAATTTGAAAAAAATTAATATTGTTTAAAGATGCAGCTTGGGGTAGTGGATGGCTGTGCTGGATTCAGGATTGCTCGGAGGCCAGGAAGGTCTGGGCTCAAATCATGGGCCAAAATCATTTAATTCCTCTGAGTCTCAGTTTTTTCATCTGGAAAATAGAGGTAAAAATGCATGTGGTGCCTGTCTCTCTTGTAGGGCAGTGGTGAGGCTTAAATCAGATGTTCTTTGCACAAAGTTCTTTGCAAGCTTTACAACTGTAGTAGAGAGTGTTCCAGAAGTCTTTGTGTAGTTTTAAACTTTAATAATTTTAAGTCTTACTAGCTTAAAACTACAGGAAGACTTTTGGAATACCCTGCGTGAAGGTCAGTTGTGATTATCCTGCTGGGCTGACCCGAAGTATGGTGCCTTGCCCTAAAAGCTGCTCTACAAACGTTTACTGATCATCAGTCCTCCTATTTCAGGGAGCAAATACTACCACTAAGGTCAAAAAAGAATTCCTTCAACCTAAAACACTTAATAATAATAATTAATTCCAATAGTAGTGATAATTAGACCATTTATAGACACACACATATCATTTTACGTGGGGCACCTTCAAAACAATACATAGAGGGGGTACAAGTGTTATCAGTCCCATTTCATATATTTGGGAAACTGAGCCTCAGAAAAGTTGCACATGACTTAGGGATCCATGACTAGCGATAATGAGAGTTGATTTTATGTAGCATTTTCAGGTTTTCAAAATATTTTGCATGCATTCTCTCATTTGACCCTCTGTAAGGAGCCAACAGAGTGGGGAGTTAGACCCTGCCCTTGTTCTGGCTCTACCATGAGAATAAGTTCAGACTTACGTAGTGCTTTGAGGTTTACAAAACCACTTGCAATAACCCTGTCAAAAAGTCCAAGGCCATAAACAACTTATTAAACACTCGCTTTGTACTAGGCTCTTCCTCCTTCCCTCCCTGTGCTAAGAGCTGGGTGTATTAAAAAAAAAAGGCCAAAAAAAATTTGGGGGGGGGTCAATGCGCAAACAGCTCTGCACAAATGGCAAATATACAGGAAATAATTTGAGATAATCAATGAAGGGAAGGAACTAGAATTAAGGGGGAAAAGGGAAAGGCTTCTTGCAGAAGATGGGGATTTAGCTGAGATTTAGAGGAGGCAGAGAGGTATCTTGAAATGGTCACTGAAAAGACATAGAGTGGGGAGATGGGGCACCTTGCATGAGAAGCAGCACCTGGATCATGGTCAGAGGAAGGGCATGAAATATAAGACTAGCAAGGTAGGAAGGGACCAGATTAGGAAGGGCCAGACACAGAGTTTTATATTTGATCCTGGAGGTAATTTGGAGCCACTAAAGTTTATTGAGTCGGGGGTGATATGGTCACACCTGCCCTTTAGGAAGATCATTTTGATAGCTGAGTGAAAGATGGACTGGAGCGGTAAGAGGCTTGAGGCAGGAGACCAATCAGAAGGAGTCCCTGTATGAGGTGATGAAGGCCTGAGAGAGAGTGGTGGCAGTATCAAAGGAGAAAAGGAGATGTATACATGAAACGTTGAAAAGACAGGCTCCAGGGGCAGATAGGTGGCGCAGTGAGTAGAGCACCGGCCCTGGAGTCAGGAGGACCTGAGTTCAAATTTGACCTCAGACACTTGACACAGTTACTAGCTGTGTGACTTTGGGCAAGTCACTTAAAAGACATGATCCTCAGGACTTGTTAACAGACTGGATGTGTGGTGTAATCATCATTATCCCCATTATACGGACGAGGGAAACCGAGTTTTGCCCAGATTTACACAATTAGGAAAGATAAGTCAGGATTAAAACCCAAGTCTCCAGGATCTAGGTTCAGTGATCTTTCCACAATGACATCATTTTGAAGTCTCTCTTCACTGATTCCTTCTCTGCATTTCAATACTCCCTTCCCCCATTCCCTTCTCTTTTTAAAATTTGGCATCAAAGATCTCAAAATCCTTTCCTGGGATGCATTCCCATCTCAGACTATTGCCTTAATCTGAAGGTATGTTTGGGGGAGGGCTACCTATCCTGGCCCCCCTACCTTCCTCATCCCCCAAGAAGCAGCCAAGACTTCTCATTCTCGAGTTCTTGGCTGTTCTCTTTAGTTTCTTCTCGTCTTAACTTTACCAAACCTCTGCCAACCTCCCCCTCCACACCTGATGGCAAACCTTGCTTGGTTCTCAGCCATACTCTTGATATGAGTCTTCTGGCTTCCAAATCAGCTGTCTTTTTCCCCTCCTCATTAGTGGGAAACATCCACGGAGCCTGGATCTGCAATTTACCACCTGGTACTTTCTTTTCTCCACCTGGGTCGCCTCTTTCTAGCATCTCCTACAGCATCATCGTCTGGATCGTGCATTTATCACTGGTCTCGAGCCTTCTGTCGTTTTTCTTTTCATGTATCTATCTCTTATTCTTCCTACCAGATTATAAATTGCACAGGTGGGGGATGTGTGGTAGAGATGGACTTTTGTCATAGGACCATAGATTTGGAAAGCGGAAGGGCCCCTAAGGCCATGAGGTCCAAAATTCTCACTTAAGGAAATGAACAACAGAGAGAGGTCAAGTGATACACCTAAGTCGCACAGCTAGTAAGTATCTGAAGTAAGATTTGAACTTTCCTGATTCCAAGGCCAGCTTTCTATCCATTGTAGCTAGGTGGCATTGTAGATAGAGTGCTCGATTTAGAGTCAGAAAGACCTGAGTTCAAATCCTGCCTTAGATACTTCCTAGCTGTGTAATGACAGACAAGTTGCTTAATTTCTCTTAGATTTAATCTCCTCATTTGTAAAATGGGGACCGATAATAGTACTTATCTCCTGGTGTTGTTGTGAGGAGCAAATGAGACAACACAGCTAAAGTCCTTTGTAAATCTTTAAGAGCTATATACATATTATTATTAATTTATCATTATTCTACCAGTAACCAGTTCTCAGAGATTAAGGTTAAGGCAAAACTCTTGACCTCAGGGCCCCTTTACATATTTAAACTTTATTGAGTACTCCAAAGGTTTTCATTTATATGGGTTATATATATAAATATATGTATATATATTGATATTTACTTCATTAGCAATTAGAACAATATTTTTTATCAATTTCTTCAAAAATAATAAACACATTACATGTTAACATAAATAACACGTTTTAATAAAAACAGCTATTTTCCAATACAAAAAAATTAATGAGAAGAATGGTATCGTTTTATATATTTTTGCAAATCTCTTTAATGTCTGGCTTAATAGAAAACAGCTACATTCTCCTATCTTCTTCTGCATTCATTGAATGTGTTACAATACATTCGAACAGACTGTGCCTGACCTGTGGTAAAACCTTCCCAGCTCCTATTGGTCTGATCAGCCACAGTTGGACACACTGTGATGTCATTTTGGTCCGCTCTGAATTGGGTTGTTGTTCTCTTTTGGCCAGGAACCCTGAGGGTCTTCTCCTCTATATTAGGAAGGCAGAATTTATGATTTCAAAGAGAATCTCATATGTGCCTAAAAGGTCCGGAACCGCAGGATATAAGGAATTCTCTAGGCAGAAGGCAGGAGAACTAAAGCATGTATTTACACTCCACAGTAACAATCCCACAAACCAGCGTCCCCATTTTGATATTTTCATCAAAAGCTTCCAGGCCCAATAAGTCCGCCTCACAAGAGTAACTAGGAGGCCACAGAGAAGCGAGATGGTATAAGGCAAAATCGTATACATGCTTCCCCTCTACGGTAAGAAGATTACCCACTAGCCTCTAGTCAGCTCTGCTACCGGCAGCTCAGCTTCGGCTGTAGGCGTCTCTGGCTCCAACCGTAAAAGGAAAGGAGGATCTTCAAGCTGTCCTCTCCCCTCTTTTAGAGTTTTTGACATCATCAAGCGCCGCCTGAACGACCAGGGCCGATTGGTTCTTGACTTGGCCCCTCCCCCAGCGTAGACCACGTTAACACACCTCCCCTCAGCCAGCCCCACGACTCATCACACAGGAAGCTCTGGTCCTGCCCCAGAAGAGCAAGCCCCAGCGTCCAGGGAAGCTCAACGAGGCAAGCTGAGTCATTCAAAGAAAACAAAGTCCATTCTGGCTACACCCTCCCAGTTTGATTTTTTTTTTTTTGAATTTTGATTAAAGGGGCCATCCCTTGATTAACTTCTTAAAGAGGCCTATTCACTCAATTTACCTCACTCAAAGTGAGAACCTGGAAAGACCTTAGTCTGAAAGGGTCGGGGTCTCCCAATGCATCCTGGATGATCCTAGTGAATATCAAGCCATTGGACCCAGATGGCTCTGGAGGAGAAAGTGAGGCTGGTGACCTTGCACAGCCTTCCCTCACTCAAATCAAAGTCAATTGCAAGTTATGTCATCATTTCCCTGATGTCATGGTCCTCTTCGAGAACAAAGGACAAACACAACAGCAACCTATTGTTGTTAATCCTTCCTTCTAGAAGAGGACCAGTTATGTCACCAGGGTGATGTCATGACTTGCAAGTGAATTGGACTTAAGTAAGGCAGAGCTATGCAGAGTCATCAGCTTCACTCTCTCCTCCAGAGTCATTGGAATCCAGTAGCAAGACACAGGTGAAGATGACTGGCAATGGCCTCAGATGTAATGGGAGAGACCTTGACCTTTTGAAGCTAAGATCTTTCCCAGCTCTCAGCTTGAGGCAATGCCCATTCATTAATTGCATGCTAGGTAAGAATTGAGGCAAAAGATAACCTAGTTTGCCTTCACAAAAGAGTTAGTCTGGGAGCTACTTGACTATGTCTTTAAACCCAAATCTCTCTGGCTTTCACTGATTGACCAATAATTGGTCCCAGCCCAAGCCTCACTTGTTCACTCTTTGGATTTTGGTGGCTCAGAGTGAATGTAAATAGCAATTGTTTCCTATTCCTCTTTGAATACAACTAACTACAATATATTATTTTAATTAAAATATAGGAAGAAAAGCCTTACCCAGACATGTAGTTGGAAGAGGGAGGCATATTTTAATAAACAAATAACTTCTCATCATTATTATGAAAATACTTTTAACTTCATGTACTCTGTGTAAGAGTCCCAGGATGCCCCGGGGTCCTCAAACAATGCTTTGAGATCCATTACATTATATGATGCTATCTTTCTGTCTCTGTGTCCTTCAGGCACATAACACATGCCTTCTAGATCCTAGGTGCTTGCAAATTATTCACTGATTGACTAGTTTGATTCCACCCAAATCCAGCTGTGAGTTCATCTTAGTTAATGCATCTTGGTGAAGGTGAAGATCTATTGAGAGTTTTCAGGAAACCTGGACCTCCCTCTCTTAGAAAGGCATGAACTAAGGTTCCCCTTCCTCTTGAAAACAGGGTATGGAATAGTAGATAGACTTAGTACATAGATGTAATGGTCTCATTGCATGACCTTAGGCAAATGACTTAATCTGAAAAAGAGGTAGTTGAACTTAATGACCTCTGAGGTTTCTTCCAGCTGCAAACCTCTGATCTTACGAAGACTGTGTTTGGTGGGATATACACTGTGGATACACTGGAATATACACAGTCCCTGCCCTAAGGGAGCTTATAGTCCAACTGGGTGAGCACTTTGACTTTTCAAATTTGGACAAAAGCATGAACATCTATCAGTAACTCTTCATCACTGGAGAATATGGATAGTAAGTACATCAGTGGAGAAAATTTGGAACTCAAATTTTTTTTTAAATGAATGCTAAAACTTATCTTTATATGTAATAAGAAAAATACTGTTTAAAAAGAAAAAATGAAAAAATATAAGCTGTATTAAATTGCTTACCATCTTAGGGAGGAGTGAGGTGAGGGAAGGAGGGAGAAAATTTGGAACTCAAAATTAAAAAAAAAATGAATGTAAAAAACAAAGCACATAAGTGGGGCTGCAGGGGGAAGAGCCAGAGTGCTTAACTGTACTTTTCTTAAGATGAGTCTGAGGCAATTTAACTTAATGAATGCTTGTTGACTTGAATTGTATTAAGCATCTATTAAATGCCTACTATACACAAGGCAGTTGATAGATGAGAGAGATGCAAGGACTAAAACTGAGCCTGTCCTCAAGAAGCTTCCATTCTACCTATTTTGAAAACTGTTATGATTCTTATTCACCAAACTGATTCTAATCCAGATCCAAAGTCCTCTCTCTTCCTCTTGCTGATCTTTCAAAAGTCTCATTACATGAACAGACTTCACATAATGATAATTACAGAGGGAAAAACCGAGTCTGAGAGCATTGAATTGATTCGCCTATACTCATAATTAGTATTTTATTTTTTGTCCTGACTTCTCTATCCACTGCACTCACAACCATACCACTTCCTGTTGCAAGGTCGAGGAGCTGGGATCCATACCCAGGTTTCCCAACTCCTAATCGTTCCATTTAATGAAATTTAGGAAACATTTATTACAGGTCTAGCATATGCCTGGCACTTTGATAGACACTGGGGGGGGTGGTAAGGAGGTAGCAAAGATGAATAAGATATAAGCCTTGAGCTTAAGGAGTTTACCGCCCAATAGGGTTGATCATTCATATATGTTTAGCATTTTATAGATAACTGATAATATATAATGATATATCATTTCTATTGAATTATATATAATTTTACAGATAAAGAAACTGAGATTCAGATGAAATAACTAGGTGTTTCATTGCCACAGACTGACATGTACACAAATAATATGATACAAAATGGAATCTAAGAGAGATAGGGGGAAAAGTGTAATGGGGGGGGTCTATGCTCCAGACCCCCTTAGACAGACAGCATCTCTCTGCTTTGAGGATCCCAGGGAGCTGTTTCCAAGAAAATCATGATGATATATAAAGTAATTGCCTCAGAGGAACAGACTGTGGAGAATGAGTAGATATTCCATAACTGGTTCTGGTTGGCTAACCATGTTTTGAAAAATAGGCTATTTGATTGGCTATGGAGGCATTCGAAGAGTCATGGGGGCAGGAAGACCAACCAAGATGGCAGAGTAGAGGAGCAAAAAATAGGCCAGTGTGTCTGGACTGCAGAGTGAGTGGGGGGAGTAGGGCAAGTAATATAGAAGAAGACTAGAAAAATGTGAAAAGCTTTAAATTCCAAATACAGGAGTTTTAGATAGATTAGACAGACAGACAGATAGAAAGACAGACAGATAGGTTAGATAGACAGATAGATGGATAGACAGATAGATTAGACAGATAGATTAGACAGACAGATGGATAGACAACTAGATAGATGGATAGAAAGATAGATGAGATAGGCAGGCAGATAGATGGATAGAGAAGTGATAGAAAGAAGGATAGATAGATAGATAGATAGATAGATTAGACAGACAGATGGATGGATAGACAGATAGATGGATAGATAGAACAGACAGCCAGACAGATAGATGGGTAGACAGACAGATGGATAGAGACAGAGAGATGATAGATAGATAGATAGATAGATAGATAGATAGATAGATGGATAGATAGATAGATAGATAGAGACTGCTAGAGGTAATGAGAGAACTAGTGGAGTTTGTTAAGCAGTGAGGTGACATGGTCAAACCTGTGCTTTAGGAAAGTTCCTTTGGCAAGAGAGTGGAAGGTAAATTGGAATGGGGATAGCCTTTAAGCAGGGAGACATTTAAAAGCTATTGCAATAGTCCGGGGAAAGGTGACAAGGGCCTGAACTAGGGTGGTGGCTGTGTTAGTCCAGAGCAGGGGGACACATGAATGAGAGATGGCGTGGAGGTAGAAATGACAAGATTTGCTGACTGATTGGTTATTTGGGGGTGAGTGGCAGTGAGGAGTTGAGGATGACACCAGGATTTTGAACCAGGGTGACTGGAAGGATGATGGTACTTTCAACAGTGACCAGAAATCTCTTTCAGGTGGTAAAAAATAGATTTTTTCTATTTCTACTTTACTCTCTTGTTCTAGAACTTCAGGGCAATTTTCCATAATAATTTCTTGTAATATTGTATCCAGATTCTTTTTTTGATCAAAACTTTCAGATAGTCCCACAGTTTTGGTAAGTAGAAGGGTGGGATTGGAGGATGGGGGGGAGAAGCTAAGGTAATAGGGCTAGGGTAAAAAGAGAGGCTGAGGAAGGAAGTAGTGAGTAAAAATAAGATGGAGGGAAAGTCACAAATAGTAATTATAACTTCAGATGTGAACGGGATGTTTATAGCAGCTCTCTTTGTGGTGGTAAGGAACAGGAAATTGCAGGGATCCCCATCAGTTGGGGAATGGCTGAACGAGTTGTGGTGTGTGGTTGTGACAGAATACTACCGTGCTATAAGAAATGATGAGCTCACCAGTCCTAGAAGAACATGGAAAGAGTTGCATGAAATGATGAAGAACAGAGTGAGCAGAACCAGGGAAAACACTGTATATAGTGACAGCAATCTTGTTTTAAGAATGACTTTGAGCAACTGAGTCGTTTTGACTATTACAAACATACAAATTGAAGATAAAGGACATGTGAAGAAAGACACTACCTACATCCACAGAAAGGACTGATCAATAGAAGTATGTATAGAGTAACTTTACACACACACACACACACACACACACACACGCACGCACATACACACATATACATTTGTGTCTAATGGTAGCCATTCCTAGGGTGGGGGTTGTGAAGGAGGGAAGAAAAAAAGAAAAAAAAAGAAATTTACATGATAACTTTGTTGTATATTTGGAGGGAATAGCAAGTTGTACATGGTAGATTTGCAGTTTTATGTGCAATCATCTTTTTTATTGTGCTGCATTATGAAAATGCTTGTTTTGTTCTGTGAATTGAAAATAAAATAAATTTTAAAAAACATTAACAAGGGAATTAGGAAGAGGGGAGGCTTTAGGGGGAAAGAAATGAGGTCTGTTTTAGACATGTTCAGTTTTAGCTGACTGCAAGACATTCAGCAGTTGATTTGAGACTAGCGCTTAAGAGAGAATTTGGGCTGGATATAGAGATCTTAGCGCGTTCCCTTTAAGATTACTCCTAATTTATCTTATATGTAGTTTGTTTGTACAGAGTTATTTGAGGCAGCTAGGTGGGACAATGGATAGAGCTCTGGGCCTGGAGTCAGTAAGACCTGAGTTCAAATCTGACCTCAGACACTTACTAGCTGTGTGACCTTGGGCAAGTCACTTAATCCTGTTTGCCTCAGTTTCCTCATCTGTAAAATGAGCTGGAGAAGGAAATGGCAAACCACTCCCGTATCTTTGCCAAGAAAACCCCCACATGGGGTCAAGAGTAGGACACAACTGAAAAATGACTAAACGACAGCAAACCTCCTTGCAAATACATTGCTCTCCCCACTGTATCATAATGATTTCTAGTGCATCTTTTTCCCTTTAGGTTTTAAATGTCTTGGGAGCTGGGCTTTGTGGCATCGATCCTTATACCCAGTACCTGGCATAGTATCTTGCCCATGTTTGTTGAATAAATGACTAAATGAATGGAAAGGAAGTAGAAGGAAGCGTGTGGCTGCCCACAGAGAGGGGATTTTGGAGCAGCTACTTCCCGTCCCCTATCACTGGAGAGAAGATGAATGAACCAGACTCAGCATTCATCTGCCTGCAGCTCCCCTTAAGTGAGAAACGCTTTCATTGATAAAAAGAAAATTGAGTTGGAATGTGCAGTCAGTCACAAACCCCTCAAACAGTCCTCTGCATGAGAGGGTGAAGGAAAAACACAGCCCTCAGCTAAAAATCTGCACCCCCTCCCTCCCCCCAGTCCCCAGGTTTCATTGGCCCGCAGCTCACAATGTTTGGAGAAGCTGTCACTGGGGAGAAAGGAAGGCATCAGAGACTACAGGAAGCCAATAGGGAAAGAAGGAAAAGCATAGAAATGGAAGGAATGTTGGAGTGGGGTGGGAGAGAGAAATGTTTCTGAAGGGGAGGGGGCAGGTAAGGGAGGAGGTGAGGGGACTGCAAACCTTGGCATCAGCTATCCCAAACATGTAGGAAGCCTGGGCAGGAAGTCAGAAAGGCCTCTAAGAGAGGAAAGCTCCCTTGATTTCTGGCATGTTCCCTGGGGGAGCTGGAACACACAGGAACAAGACAGTCCAATTCCCAGCCCCTCTCAGTGGAAGCCCCTTCCAAACTGGGAGGGCTTGGAAGGGTCTTGGAAGAAACGAGATGCCTTGTTCTTTCCCTAATGGCTAAATCTCGATAAAAATTAGGCAAAAACCTGTAGAGAGGAGGGAGAAAGAAAGGGTTCTGTGGAGGAGGTGGGGAGAAAACCACACAGAGGGGTGGGGGGGAGAGAGTTTGAGGAGAAGAGGATGTGACAGGGAGGAAGCCTCAGGAGGAGGGGGAGATGGAAAGTCAGAGATGAGATTAATCCATGTCACGGAAGAGTGAGCAGGATACAAACAGGGCTCTCAGAAAGGCAGGAGGGGGCCAGGAAGGAGGGAGGGCGAAGCGGTGGTGATGGACAGGAGAGGGGAGCTGGAGAAAATGAAGAGCAGGAAAGGGGCAAGGACAAGAGGCTGCTGGGGCACCTGGCGGGCTAGGCAGAGAGGTTGGAAGTTATGATTTAATTGGGTAGCTCCTGGCCTCAGGCCACTGGTGACCACTTCATGCCTGCACTTGAGATGGCTCTTAATTGGACTGAAAGCCGGCTTTGGGGGTTTTCCTCTGAACATCCACAAATGGTCAGCTTGGTTGGGTCTGCACTCTAGACTCTAGACATGGAGCAGGCCTTTTATTTATTCTGTCCAGCTGTCCTCCTCCTGATGTCTCAGTGGAACCCTGTGATAGCTGTTCTCATTGTCACACGGAGTCAGAACCAACCCCAGAATCCTCTGTAGGGTCACAGTGAGAGCTGGAGAGGCTCTGCCTTAAGAACAGGCAGGCTGAGTGGGTACCTGCACTCTCTAATGAGAGCTCCAATGTGACACCTGCCAAAACAATCCCTCCCCACCCAGGTGCCAGTGGTACCTGAAATTCTGCCATTAGATAGTTATTACTTTTGGCTAAATATTTCCCTCTTTTAAAATGCACATGTCCCTGGGAACTGATTCACTAACACTATAGTAAGTGTTAATTTCTTGTAAGATATTTGGAATGGAAGGGACCTTGGTGATCTAGGCTACAGTGTGTGAGATGGGAAGACTTAGACATGTGCTCAGGACTGCAAAGCTAGCCTGTGGCAGAGCCAGGATTAGAATCCTGGTCTCCTGACTCAAACAAGGACCTTCCCCATTATACTGTGCTGTCTCTGATCATCTACGGCTTCCGAGGCCCAGGTAACAGGAGAACCGTTGGGTGCTCGGGAGAGGTGTGCAGGCATGACAGGAGAAAAAGACTGGAGGAAGGGGAAGCAGGAAGCAGCTGGGGCAAATTGGGCCACCTTCATAATGTGGACAGGATCAGTCTGCTCCAGTGACCTTCCATTGATTTGCTGAGGCAGCTAGGGGGCACCACAGCACACAGAGAGCTGGGCCTGGGAGTCAGAAAGAGCTGAGTTCAAATCTAACCTGAAATCCTTACGAGCTATGTGACCCTGGCCAAGTCACTTAACTTTTGGCTTCAGTTTCCTCATCTGTAAAATGGCTAATGATAGCCCCTACCTCCCAGGACCATTGTGAGCATCAGTAATTGTCAAAGTGCTTAGCCCAGCGGCTGGCACATAGTAGGTGCTGTTATCGTTTGTCCTTTGTGCTAGGAGAGGATTGTCAAAGCGCTTAGCTCAGCGGCTGGCACATAGTAGGTGCTGTTATCGTTTGTCCTTTGTGCTAGGAGAGGATTGTCAAAGCGCTTAGCTCAGCGACTGGCACATAGTAGGTGCTGTTATCGTTTGTCCTTTGTGCTAGGAGAGGATTGTCAAAGTGCTTAGCCCAGCGGCTGGCACATAGTAGGTGCTGTTATCGTTTGTCCTTTGTGCTAGGAGAGGATTGTCAAAGCGCTTAGCCCAGCGGCTGGCACATAGTAGGTGCTGTTATCGTTTGTCCTTTGTGCTTTGTGCTAGGACATCATGATGTCAAGGCCAATGTACAGTGTGTCCAGCTGTGACTGGTCAGACCAATACGAGTTCGGAAGGCTCTACCACAGGTTGGGCACGAGTAGTTTGTATGACCGTTTGGGAGGGAGATGTCTCTATATCGGTGCATCCCAGGTTTCTTTTGAGCTAGTAAGTGCTATGTAAATGTTAGCTATTGCTGCTACTCTGTGTGACTTTGGGCAGATCATTTAAACTCAGGTTTATCTTCTATAAAGATAAATTTGAGAATAACCACACCCAAACCGATGATCCCACAGCGTTATCTTAAGGGTCAAATTAGAGGGTTACTATGAAGACAACTGGAAAAATGTCAAGAATTACGTAGCTGGTTTGCCCATAAAACTGACCTTGACTCGGCCTGATCTGTGTTTTGCGTACCATAGTGCCACGGTGCCTAAAAATCTACCATTAGAGATTTATTCCTTTGGGTCAAACACCGAGGAAGAGGGAGGTAACATACAGTTACTCGTATCTCAGTATAAACAAGTGTTTCAGACCCCCTGTCTGAGAAGGGACAGCATAAGGACCCAGACACCTGGGGCTTGGAATGATTCAGGTGGATTAAAAGCTCCAGAAATAGCCCCCCTGAGTCCAGCCCATCTGGCATATCTGCTGGAAAGGATGCAGGAAATTCTTTGTGCAGGAGCAACTCAGGACCTGTATCATCAGAGGTTGCGAAATGATGCCTAGCCTGAGTGAGAGGGTTGCTACAGAGAAGGCCATTGTTTCCTGGTGAGGGAGTGAGACTACCCCCCTCTTAACACAACCAGTGGAATCCACAAAGCATTCGTGCATGGCATAAAATCCAGCACCCAAACCAGCTAAAAGTGGAGAAACCAGCTCAGTTCAGTTCAGTTGGTCAAGGTCAGATATTATGAGTCAGCTTGCTATCAGTAGAGGACAGCCAGGTGTCACAGTGGATAGAGTGCCAGGCCCAGAGTCAGGAAGGCTATCTTCCTGGGTTCAAATCCAGCTTCAGATGCTTACTAGCTGGGTGACCCTGGGCAAGTCACTTTACCCTGTTTGCCTCAGTTTCCTCATCTGTAAAATGATCTGGAGAAGGAAATGACAAACCACTCCAGTATCTCTGCCAAGAAAATCCCAAATGGGGTCACAAAGAATTGGACACAACTGAAAATGACTGAACAATACCACTATCGGTAGAAGCGCAAGGGTATTACTATTTTTCCTAAGTCATTTGCACATGGAAACTATACCTTCTTGAAGACAGGGCCCTATTGTATTTACCTGTGTATCTTTGTGTGTCTAACATTGTGTTAACATTGCACAAAGCTACTTAAAAATATTTGTTGCTTTGCCCCTGGGGGTCTACCACCCTTCTAGGCTGGCAGAGATAAGGAGACCATCTTCAGATATATGCACACACACAAATGTGTATATAATATATAATATAATAATTATCATAATATACACGCATATATTTGGCATATGTTTGGTGTACTATAATATATACACGTAAATGTACATACACACTATCTATATATCTAGTATCTATCTAATATGTGTGTGTGTGTGTGTGTTTACACACACAGGCACACATACACGTATTTAAATGTATGATGAGAGAATGGAGGAAGGGGGATTAAAAGATAGGAGAGAAATGTATGTATTGGAAAGGGGTGAAGGTAACCTGGAAAAGAAAGGTAGCATAAACAGAGGGTAGTAGATGTTAGAGGCAGTCATCACAGCACTTTACACCTTCTTACCCTTTGCCCTGTTGCTGAGACTTCTTATATGTGCTGGCTGCCCTATTAGAATGTAAGCTCCTTGAGGGCAAGAACAGTCTCACTTTTGTATCTGTATCCCCAGGACTTAGCACAGTCCTTGGCACATGGTAAGCACTGGATGCATTTGTTTTCATTTATAATAGCAAAAAAAAATCCTGCACATCAGAGGAAGGAGAATAGCTGGCCTGATTCCTCCTTCCTTCCTTCCTTTAATTTTCTCCTAATTTCCATCAAGAAGTACAGATTGCAAATGTATAATCCAAAGCATGAAAAAAATACAGAGCCTGAAGATGAGACAGCACCCAAGTGATTACATAGGTTCATTGACCCTAAGATAGTAGAATCCATATTGTAGTCCTTTTGGGTCTTCTTTGGTATGTATATAACGTAGATATGTTGTTGTATTGTTCACTTGTGTCTGATTCTTCGTGCCCCTGTGGATCATAGCATGCCAGCTGTCCATAGGGTTTTCCTGACAAAGACACGGGAGTAGTTTGCTATTTTCTTCTCCAGCTGATTAAGGCAAACAGAGGTTAAGTGACTTGCCCAGGGTCACACAGCTAGTAAGTTTCTAAGGCTGGATTTGAACTCAGGTCTTCCTGACTGCAGGCCCAATGCACTATCCACTGAGCCACCTAGCTGCCTAACATAGATTTAGAATTGTCTAATTACTGTTAGAATTGTCCTTTGCCACATGGTTGTAGCCATTATATGTACTGTCCTTTTGGTGGCAGCCTGGTTCTTTTACTACCTGGATAGACTTTCCTAACTGTTTTCAGACTGTGAGGGGCACAGTGGGAAATCTCTTGCCACCAGCCACATCTTCACCAGTCAAGCCACCTTGTCCATCCGAACCTCTGTGAACCGACCTCCCTCATATGGAGATGTGTCACCGGTCAGGTAAGGGAAACAGGTTGGTGTGTGGCAGCTGTGTTGGTTGAGTAAACAGAGGATGTTGCTTCTCTTCCCCCTCCGGAGGCTGCAGGGCTTGCTTTGTTTGCGAAAGGATCAGAAAACTGCCCTGCACATTGGACGAGGGAAGCCAGGTGTCAAGGAACAGAGAAAATGGCAAACAAAGCCTAGAGGGAAATTTTTAAATGAAAGAGCATTTTGTTTCACAAAATAAACATATTTGTAAGGGGAGTCAGGCTTCAAGTCTTATGTTACATCTAGGGAAACTGAGGCCAGAAAGATTAAGTAACTTGCTTGAGGTCACACAACTGGTGAATAGGAGCAGCAGGACAAGAACTCAGGTCTCCTGACTACTACAATGCACTTTCTGCTTTGTTATAAGGTATCTCTCTTTGGCGAAGACTTGCATTAGGAAAATAGACTGAGAGGGCAGCCTGGGAACCAAGAAAAAAATCCTTTGTGCAGAGAATGTAGGGGGGAACAGTATGAGCTGTCCTCAAAGCTAGATTCTGTGCCCCAAACGGAGCTCAGGATTTTCCTCCTTCTAACCATACCCCATCTTTGAACATCCCTGTGTCTTTGAAGGTTGTCACCATCCTCCCGAGTCACCCAGGCTCGAAACCTCAAGGTCAGCCTTGACTCTTCGCTGTCTGTCCCTCAACCCTCATGTCCAATCATTTGTCGAGTCCTATTGATTCTGTTTCCACGCATCTCCTGAATCTTTCTTCTTTCCACTCACGGTGCTGGCTGCCTCTCTAGGTCAGGACCTCATTACTTCTCTCCTGGACTATAGGAACAGAATTCTAATTGGTCCCTCCGCTCCTTGTGTCTCCCTTCACCAGTCCATCTTACTCACAGATATCAAAATAATCTTCCTATGGCCCAGGTTTGATCCTATCACTCCCCTAACACCTTGAGGAGAGGCTACAAGCTTCTCGACCTTGACTTCAAGACCCTTTACAGTCTGACCCCAGAGTGTCCCCAAAGTCCTACTGCACTTATAGGCTTTGCTGGCTTAAAATTAGGAGAACTTTACTAGGTGATAAATTACTTCACCAGCACTTTGGGGACACCTTGCATTTCATATTGCCCTCTTCCTTTCACAATTCCAGCCAAACCGGCCTTTTGCTATTCCCTGACTCAGGGCCTTTTCATGGATTATCTGGCTCCCCACGTTTGTGAGATACCCCCTCTTCAGTTCACCTCTTACATTCTTTCTCTTCAAGATCTGCTCAGATCCAACGTCTTTTGAGGAGTTTTTCTTACATGTCTCCTTCCCCATCCCCCAACTCTTGTATTTTTTCCTCCTCAGATGACCTTAAATTTTTTTGTCTGTGTACACGATGTATCCTCCAGTAGAACTTATACTCCTTGAGGGCAGGAGCTGTCAAACAGGTTTTCCACAGTGGCTGTCGCACTTAATAAGAATTCACACTCACATAGTACTTTAAGGCTGGCAAAGCACTTTGTGTATATTATCTTGTTCTGAGCCTCATAGCCACCCTAGGGGATAGGTTATTCTCATTTTATACATGAAGACATTGAGGTTCAGGGGGCTGTGACTAGCTCAGATTTCACATAGGAAAACCCAGGTCTTCCTGACTCCAAGTCCAGGACTCTATTTTTTATGCTAGGCTGCCTCCTTCTTTGTTGAATTGGGTTTTATGTTCTTGTGACTGCCTGACTTCCTGCATTGGCTTCGGTGTCTGTAGCAAAGTAGTTAGTCTGGTGCTCAGATAAATGGGATGTTCAGTTACTCAGAGGAGGCAGGCGGAAGATTGGGGGCTGTTTTCCCATTAGCCATACGTCAAACAAGAGCCTCTACAAACATGCCAGTGGTAAAAGAGCTTGGGCCTTCCCTCTGTCAATTGTCTCCAATTTATGCTGTTAAATCTTGTTTGTACATAGCTGTTTGCATGTTGTCTCCCCATTAGACCATGAGCTCCTGGAGAGCAGGGACTGTCTTTTTGCCTTTCTTTGTGTTCTCAAAGCTTAGCATAGTGCCTGGCACACAGTAGGTGCTTAATAAATGCTTATTGACTTGACAGGGAAGTCAGACCACATGCATGCTTAGAAATGCAACACTCAGAGCTCTCAGCCACATTTTTATAAGGCATTCTCTCCTTTCTCCCTCCTTGGACATCCCCTCCTGTGTTCACTAAGGTCAGTTACGTCCATTTCCACTCTCCACCCTTCTAGTCATATGCCGATGGATGGCAGTGAATAACTCCTCACCTTTGTAAGTTCATATTGAGCTGCATACATTTGGTCTGGTAGAGTGCATCACATCTGAAATCAAAGAACCTGGGTGTGAGTTCTACTTCTGCTACTTATTACAGGTGTAGCCTTGGCCAAGTCACTTGTCTTTTCAATGCTTTGGTCTATAAAATGAAGGGATGGGACTGGATGGATGACCTCAAAAGACATTTTTTCCCCAAATCCTACATAGTCCTTTAAGCTCTTCAGCAAGCTTTCCTTACATCCGCACTGGAAACTCAACACCACAGGTATAATTATGATTGTTTTGCAGAAAAAGAGATTGAGGCGCAGAAAAAATTAAATGACTGGCCCAAGGTAACACAGCTAATATGTATAAGAGAGCTAAGACTCGAACCCAGGTCCTCTGGTTCCTCTGGTCTTCTGGTCCTATGATTCTAGTGCTTTTTCCACCATAAAGGGGAACAATCTCAGATGTTAGGGATATTTCTCAGAGGGAACCAAAGTTACCCAACCTACCATTTAGGACACAAGTATTAATTGTGGATTCAGAGACAAGAAGTCAATTTAAGAAGGCAAATGTCAGCATCATTCTGCACTAAAACCGCAAAGCACAGTTCTTGTAAAATGACTTCGTTTTCCCCATTGGCGGTTCTGACATCATCAGATGCTAACAGTCACCTCTGCCATGATTTCATAGAGTTATTAACCTCTGAATAAAGAAGAACCATTGAATGGAGTCAACAGACTGGGTCTCTCGAACAAAGAAGGATTTGTAAATGGCAGGGGCAGATTGTTCCACCAAGGGAACATGGCCTTGCCCAGATGGGGGCACAGTTATTTTCAGCTCCACCATAGGCACCTCCCCTTCCCCTTTTATTTTATTTTATTTTTTTGCTTTTCCACTGGGATTCAGTGAGTGATTGAGATAATTTACCGTTTAATGTGGGCAGATGGCTTAATTAAGCTAAATGAGAAGAAATGCACAGTGGCAGGGCTGTCTGGGTGATGAGACCACTGCATTAAACGGGGGCTGTTTCCACCAGAATGCAGGGGAGAAGAGCCCAAAGTGCCTTCCAGCCCGGTCTTGTTAGCCTCAGCATAGTCATGCCAGAATCCTCACCTTGCCCTATTCCTGCCAGAGAGATATTCTATGATGTTTTGGGCTGGGAGAGAAAAGACAAGATAGTGAAGCTTTATGGAATTATATGATCCAGAGCGGTAGAGATCACCCTCTCATTTTACAGATGAGAAAACTGAGGCCCCCAGAGGTGAGGTTAATTGCCAGGAACAAAGGCATTTAGTGACAGGAGGACTGGAACCTGGCTGCTTTGATTTCAATGTAATATTTTCTTTTTCACCTCACTGCACTGCCTCTCAAGGTCATTTGGTAGGATTGGGCAGGGCATTCAAGAATTCTGGCCCAGTCCCTCTAGAGCATGCACTTGTGTTTGTGTGTGTGTGTGTGGGGGGGACAGAGAGACAGAGACAGAAAGACAGAGAAATAGTGAGAGAGACAGAGAGAGAGAAAGAGAAAGAGAATGAGGGACACAGAGAGAATGTGTATAATAGAGAGAGAGAGAGAGAGAGAGAGAGAGAGAGAGAGAGAGAGAGAGAGAGTCTGGCTTATAGCTAAGAGCACAAAGTGTTGGTCCAGGGTTGACCACTTAAAGACATCTCATCAAAAGGAAAAAGGCAGGAAAAAAAGCTGGTTGTAGGAGACTCCAGCAGATGGATTCTTCTGGCTGAACTTTCTGAGATGATAAATGAGAAAGGAGATTCCTGCCATCTGCCTGGAGATGATGAGGGGAAAGAGAGGGCAGAGGATCTCCAGTAAATTCTCATTGCAAGTCAGGCCAGCCCTAGCCTCAGGAAGCACTGACAGAGGGTACAGCCCTATAGAGGGAGGTGGGAATCTAGAATCTGAGGGAAGCCTGAGATCTGCGAGGTATGGTCAATCTCCCTTTCTCTCAGCTTTCTCAGCTGTGGTGTTATTCATCCCAGCCTTGGTAGGTTCAATGGTATTTGGAATAATAAGCAGTCTGTCTGTCTTGTCATTGGATATTTCGTAATTGCTCTCACATATATAATTTTATTTCATTCTTTCCACAGCAGAGCTATTATCTCCATTTGCTAGATGAAGAAATTGAAGTGGGGAGCCTAAATGAGCAAGGAAGTAGAAAAAGTTGGGTCTAGACCTCAAGCCTGGGTTCTAGACCAAAAAGATTAGACAATCTTACAGTGCAAAGTGGACCTCAGAGGACATACTCATCCTTAAAGCATGAATTCCTTCTATAACATCCTCAAAAAAATGATCGTCTTACTTTCATGTGAAGACTCCAAGTGATTAGGAAACCCATCACCAAATGTGGGAGCACATTCTACTTCTTGACAGATCTGATTTTTCAGAAGATTTTCCTTATATTGAGTCAAAATTTACCTCCCAGTAACTTCTACTCTCTGGAGAAGGAAATAGCAAACTACTTCAGTATATTTGCCAAGAAAACCCCAAATGGGGTCATGAAGAGTCAGACAGGACCTGAAGAGCAACAGAAGAGCAACAGAACTACTCATTGCTTCTAGTCTGGGTCCTCCTCTCTAGGACTCAGAGGAATAAGCCTCTCTTCTCTAATGTGAGCCTTCAAAATTTAAAGACATGTTCCCTCTAAATCTCCCCTTCTCCAGGCTCGATACACCAAGATCCTTCAAATAATTCTCTAATGACATGATGTCCTTCTTAAAATGTAGTATTTGGAACTGAATAGTTCAAGCCCTCATCACCTCTCATCACCTCATCACCTCACCTGATACACGAGGAGGTCTTAGCCCCACCCTCTCTCGTATATATATATATATTATATATATATATATGATATGTATATATACACATACACATATACATATACATGTAAATGTACATATAGACTCTCCTCTTGCCCTTCAGTCCATCCCCTCTAAGTCTGTCAAAATTATATTCCTTAGGCCCAAGATCTGACCATTTTTGCTCTAATATCTTCAACATTTCCCTACTGCCTGTGGAATAAAAGACAAGTTCTTCAGACTGGCATTTGAGATTCTCCCCAGTCTGGCTCCACTTTACCCTTTCAGCCTTATTTCACATTACTCCATTTCATGAATTCTATGTTCCAGCCAAGCTAGATGACTGGGCATCAATCTTGTCAGTTTAGGCCAGAGTATCTGCTTTTCTAAAATCAGAATTATTGATTGTTTACCTAATAGGAATCTTTGTAAACAGGCCCACCATAATGTGGAATTTTCCTAACATTCCTATTTTTTCCACCTTGCTTTTCTGGAGGATAATGGAAAAGTATATGAAATTTCCCCAACATTTCTATTTTTTCAGCCTCGCTTTTTTGGGGGATATAACATCTAACCATCCTTTAGATGTGTTTGTTATTCTTATTGTTCTTTGTGCAATGTGCTTTTGGTCTTAATATCTTTTCCCACAGCAGGAGACACAGCTGCTCCAGTGCTGAAATCCATAGTCACGCTTCATGGTGGTGTTTGGTTGCCCTGTTCCCATTAAGATTACAGTTCCTTTTAGGGTTTCCTTTTTAAATCTCACACTTTCCCATTCCTGTGCACTTATACAGGCATATCCCATGTCCACAATGTGTTCTCTCCTCACCTAAAATGCTTCAAGGCTCATCTTAGGTGGCGTCTCCTTCATGAAGTCTGTCCTCATTCCATGAGCTGAAAATGATCTCTCCCTATTCAAAATTTTCTGATTGGCCACTGCCTCTCCTGAACCACTTCTTCAGGAAAGCCCTAGCCACCATGCCTGGGCATCAACACTTCACTACCTACTCTCTAGACATTACTTCCTTATCATCACCAACTACTTCGATACCCTGGAGAAGCTTCTCTGTTCATTGGGACCAATACTGCCAGATCATCATTCCAGGAAAGATCCAGCCTCCATGCATCACTTCACCCCCTAATCTCCAACCATCAGCCATTGGCTATTGGTCATCTCTTCCTAGACTGCAGCCATCTTCTTCCCTACACTGCCAGCCTCCTTACCTTCCCTGTCCCCTCCCCCCAGTGGTGGAACCATGGAGGATGATCAAATCAATGAAAGCACTCCTCTGTGGTTGTCTTTTGTAGCCACCTCCCCCCCCACTCTTTATGCATTGTCTCCACCATTAGAATATAAGCTCCTTGAGAGCAAGGACTCTCTTTGCTTCAAATGCTTTCTAATTTATTCATCCATTCCACGAGAAGGAATTTAGTAAATTTTTGTTGAATTGGATGTGTGGGTTGCGGAGTCACACAGAAATATGTAGATATCTTTCACTACACCTCTTTGCTGATTACAGATGAGAGGGGAGGGGATATGAATCAGCTGCTTCCTCATTTTTCCTTCCCTTCCCTATGCCTTGGGGAACCTCTTCTTCTTTGCTTGTTCCCTAGTTTTCCTGCCAGAATACTGGCCCCACTTCCCTATCAGACCCTTTCCCAATGCAGACCCTTCCCTACCATCCTCAAAGGCATAGACCCAGAGCACATTGGGAAAGCACCATAGGGGATTCCCAACTTCAGGACCCAAGTGAATTCTTCATTCTTAGCTCATTAGTCTGTTCTATTTGCTGTTGGAGGGTAGCAAAGGAAAAAAGACCCCTCCTCAATTTCCAATTCCCACCACCACCTCCTGGCCACCATATACCTACACCTCAAAAATGATTGATTTGACCCAAATCCAGGACGTTGATGAAGCTTTCCAAACCACTAAGCAACACTTCTTAGCTCATTAACCTAATTACTCTCCCAGCCCTGAAAACTCATCTCCATCCACCTCCACGCCTATGCTTGGGGCCCATGTCCTCCCAGTCTGATTGCCCAGCCAGGATTTGGCTTAAGCTAAGGAATGAAAGAGGTTTAGTGTCATATCAACACACAACAGCTGCTTATATTTGTGGGTCCTGGCCCCAATTAGGGAGGCTGAACCACAGCCAGGACGCTACGGTCAGGGACTGACTTAGCAGCTCCTGGGTATCCAGTTGGCTCAGAATTTCAAGGATAGTAGGGTTGTCCACCTATGCTCCATCTCCCGTTCCTCCAAACCTCTAATAAACCTTTAGTCCTGTGTGTTTCCTGGGTGGGGAGAGGATGGATTGTGTCTATCCCCAGTCCAGAAGGAAGAGGTGTTTCAGAGCAGACAAGCCACGCTGGAGTGAAAAGAGCACGGTATCCAGTTCGAAAATCCACATTTACACCCGAGGTCTGCTGCTATCTTGGGTGCTAAGAGCCGACATCAATGTCACCCTTTAAGGTTTCCGTTTTATAAAAACTGTCAAAAGTCATTTTGCTCTCTAAGCCTCAGTTTCTTTATCTGTAAAATGAGGGGGCTGGGCTAGATGACTCCCAAGGGACCTTTCAGTTCTAAGTTCCGTGATATTATTATATGTGTGTAAGATTGTCTCTATGGTCCCGACAGAGATGAGGAATAGGAAGCAAAAGTGACTGGACGTCTGGATAGAGATACAGTGGGTGGAGCCCAGGGTGGGGGGAAAGGACAGGGACATCCTAAGTGAAAATTCATTTCAGCATTTATTAAGTGCTCACTATATGCAAGGAGCTGTCAGAAGACAAAGATAGAAATCGCACAGAAATCCTCTCAAAGAACTTATAATCTAACGGATTTGGAGAAGTCATAATAGCCTGCACTTAGATAGCGCTTTGGGGTTTGTGACACTCTTTACACATATAATCTCATCTGAGTCTCACAACAGCCCTGGCACATAGGTTCTATTATTGCTTCCATTTTACAGATGGGGAAACTGAGGCAGACAGAGGTTAAGTGACTTGCCCAGGGTCACCCAGATAGGAAGTGTCTGAGGCTCAAGTCTTCCTGATTGCAGCTATCTGTCCAATGCAACACCTCGCTGCTGGAGGCAGGGAAGGATTTGTGGAGGGTCCACTGCCAAAGTCTGGCCTTGAAAGAAGGGAGATGCTTCAACAGACAGAGGTGGAGGAAGTGGCATATCTATTCTAATGTGCAAATAGAGACTGAGACAGGAGAGGGCAGCCTGAGAACAGAGGGCGGTGCAATTGTGCCGGTGTGTAGAATGTACAGAGTCCTACAAAGCAAGGTTAGACACATTGGTTAGAACCAGATTATGGAGGGCTTCGAATGCCAGAGAAAGGATTTACCCCTTTACCCAAGGTCCTCCTGACTGGGAATGCCACCCTTGCTGATAGGCTGCTGCCCAATGGTAATAGTCAGTCAACAAGCGTTTATTAAGTGCCTACTTAGCACCCTGCTAAGCACTGGGGATACAAAAAAGGACAAAAACAAGTAATAACAGGTGAAGGTGGTAGAATAGCAAGTGGTCAATGGCTCCAGGCCTATTGGCAATATTTATGGTTTATTTAGCAAGCATTTAGGAGGCAGCTTCTCTGTGCCAAGAACTGTTCTAGGCCCTGGGTAATACAGAGATAAACAGTAATAGCCTTGCACTCAAGGAGCTTACATCCTACTGAGGAAACTATCTATCTATCTATCTACCTGTCCATCTGTCCATCTGTCCGTCCGTCTGTCTCTCTGTCCTGTCTATCTATCTGTCTGTCTGTCTATCTGTTCATCCGTCTCTCTATCTATCTATTATTTATTTACCTACCTATCTCTCTATTTTTACATATTATAGTTTTTATATATAGTTTTATATATGTATGTGTATATATCAGCTGTATATATATATACATATGTGTGTATATAGAGAGGATATATATGTATGTATGTATATATAATACATACATACATACATATATATATAGAGAGAGAGAGACACACACACACAGAGAGAGAGAGAGAGAGAGACAGAGAGAGACAGAGAGAGACAGAGACAGAGAGAGACAGAGACAGAGACAGAGAGACAGAGAGAGCGAGAGAAAGAGCGCGAGCAGCTAGGTGGTACAAGGGATAGAGTGCTGGACCTGGAGTCAGGAAGACTCATCATTCCGAACTCAAATCTAGTCTCGGTCACATACTTGTGACCCTGGGCAAGTCACTTCACCTTGTTTGCCTCAGTTTCCTCATCTGTAAAATGGGCTGGAGAAGAAAATGACAGACCATTCCGGTGTCTCTGCCAAGAAAACCCCAAATAGGGTCACAGAGAGTTGGACACAACTGAAATGACCGAACAACAACAAATCACCCAGCACCTAGCACAGTGCCTGGTTAGTAGTAACTGCCCAATAAATGCTTGTTACCTGAATAATAAATTTGGTTCTTTGGTTGGGAAAGACATTTTGGTTTTCACTCTTATCTGATTTGCTAATTCAAGGCAGCTAAGTGGCTCAGTGGATAGTGCTGGGCCTGGAGTCAGGAAGACCTGAATTCAAATCTGTCCCCAGACACTTACTAGCTGTGGGACCCTAGGCAATCGCTTAACCCATTTGCCTTAGTTTCCTCATCTGTGATTTGGGGATAATAATAGCACCTAGCTCCCAAGGTTGTTGTGAGGATCAAATGAGATAATGTCTGTAAAGCACTTAGCAATTGCCTGGCACATAGTAGGTCCTCGTTCCCTTTTCCCTTTCTTCCCTCCTTTTCTTATGTTTGGCTTTGGAGAATGTTCAGATTAATTTCTCCTCCTCCCCTCTGCTCTCTCCCTGCCCTGAGAGCTCCATGTCTGGGTTCTTTTGTGCCCCTAACTCCCATTCAAGCCTTTCTTTATCTTTACTTGTTCACTTCTGTACCCAGAGTTCCAATTTGCTTAAGCCGGAATGACTTGTGAGCCATAGGATTTAGGGCCAGAACCAGTCTTGGAGATCTGCTTGTCCCTCCCCCTCCCTTGCAGATGAGAAAACGTCTTGGCAGCCAAGAAAGCTAATTCAATCTTTGGATGCATTAAGAGATGCATTGTATCCAAGGCCAGGGAAGTGATCAGTCTCAGTGTACTTTGCAGTGGTCAAAATCCCATGTAGGGCACTGTGTTTGGTTCTGGGTGTCCCCTTTTAGGAAAGACAGTGATGAGCCCTAGGGCAACTAGACTGGGCTGAACTGGAAAGGGAAGGGCCGTATCTCAGCACAGCCGATACTTAGCCTGAAGGAAAGAAGACTGAAGGGGGAGGGGGGTGGGAGGGAGCGTGCTATCTGTCCTCAAGTATCTGACAGACTGTAGGAAGAGGGATCTGGCTTGTTCTGCTTAGCCCTAGAAGGACTGGTGGAGTTGTAGGCTTGAAATAAGGGGAAACTGTCAAATCATTACAACTATTCAAAAATGAAACAAGCTGTCTTGGAAAGGAGTGGGGTCCCTTCACCCTCACTCCAGGTCTTCAGGAAAAGCTAGAAGACCACTTGTTATGTATGGTGTAGAGCAGTGGTGCCACATTCAATTAGAAATTAAAGTTTTGTGTCTATAGCTACCTATCGATCTATTCATCTATCCATCTATCATCTATTTATCTATCTATCCATCCATCTATCTATCTATCTATCCATCTATCTACCTATCATCTATCTGGGTGTCTGTATGTACTAACATTGGTAATGCCTCAGGGATACATTTTCTGCTTCTAGCCTCACTCATAGACTGCAATAAAGCCGTCAGGTCACTATTTGACTCCTCCGGGGTAGAGGAAATTTCTGCTTAGGTCTCAGTTGAACTAAATGGACACTGAGCTCCCTTCCAAACTGAGATTCTGTGATTCTGTGAAACTGGTAATAATAGCTAGCTTTTATATAACGCTTTAAGCTTTATTACTATCATCTTATTTAATCTTCCCAACAACCCTGGGAGGCATTCGCTATTACAATCTCCATTTTGCAGATGAGGAAACTGAGGCAGACAAAGGTTAAGTGATTTACCTATTGTTGGACATCTAGTAGGCTGGATCTGAACTCAGATCTTCCTGATTCCAGGTCTAATACTATTTGCTGCCTCTGTGAAGCCCACAGAAAGGGGCACAATTTACTCAAGTTGCTACAGACAAGAAATAGCAGAGGTAGAATTTGACTCCTGGTCTTGCACCTTTTCCATCGGGGTGGTCTCCTATATATTGGGCCTTAGCTACCCCTCAATAGTTCATCTCTTCCTCCCCAACTTAACAGAGCCCTAGAAAGGGAAGGTACTTCAGAGGCCATCCAGTTCAATCTGTACCTAAAAAGGAACTCCTCCCTGCTTCCTTGCTTTAACTCAGACAGTGAAATATCTGAGAGAAATCTCCATGAGCAAGAACCAGATTTGGGGGGATACATGCTGGCAACGTTCCACCGCCTTGAAGACAGCCCATGCCATGAGCTCTGCCAGACTTCATATGAGATGCGTAGAATGCAATACCCCTTCAATCTCTGTCTTCCTAATTAAGCTCCAGGTCTTTCCCCAGCACAGAGCTTAGAGAACGGACCAAGGGATCGATGAAAGGGTGGCAATGATCCGATGGTTAATAATGTAACATGGCATGATGAACCAAATGCTGTATTTGAAAGTTAGGAAGATGTACCAGCTCCTATGTTTGTGAGCTCTGTCACCCTGGACAAGTCAGGGGATCTTCTCTGAGCCTCAGTTTATCATCTGTAAAATGGGAACTCATGGTGTGATGGATAGAGAAGTTGTCTCAGAGCCAGGAGGACCTGGTTTCAAGTCTTACCCCTGGCACTACTTTCCTTATGACCCTGGGTAAGTCATTCTACTTCTTAGTATTTTAGACAGCTCTCCAAGTCTATAGGTTGCAGAGAAGATACCTACCTGCATTGGCGGAGGGTTTTTCCTCATCTTATAGTTCTCTATACCAATGAAATCACCTGTCCAGTTCCTTTCCCTTCTTCCTAAAATGGGGATACTAATAGCCCCAACGCACGGAGGAGCAAATGAGATGTCATTTGTAATGTACTTTGCAAAGCCTCAAAACCCCGTGTTATGTAATATAAAGCAAGGCACATAAGCCTGTAATTTGTGGGAGTCTGGGCTGTTCCCCTAGCATGTGGCTGGACCTGTGCAGAGAGCATGAGAGGGCAGAGCATACTGTAGGCAGAGGCTTCCCAGCAATAAAATTAGGCAGGCTTTGCTATCTCCACCATCTCCAGACCTTTCCTGGCCTGGCTGCTACCCGACAACTGACTGAGTTACGGGACTCCAAGGCCCAGGAGCGCTGCTTGGCCTTGTGTGACAGACACGGCAGCCCATAAAACAGAAAGGGGAGGAATGGATGAGGGTCTGTCCCCATCCCTTCCTTGGGCAAAAACAACTCAGAACTCCCTTCACAGATGAGCTATTTTAGGGACTGGGAAAGCGATATAATAAGGAGAACCATGGCAGGCTAGTTCACAAATGGTTTCTAATTTTCTTTTTTTCTTTCTTAAAAAGAACAGCCCACAGCTAATTTGCTTGTACTCGATTGCCCACGACATAGGAAGGGGCACTGGGAGGGTGTAACATTACAGGTTCTATTATCTCCCCGATGCCAGTCAGAACCTGCCCCGGCCAAACTGTTTCACATTTCAAGCTAAAAGTAAGCAGTTTCAAAGACATTCTGTTGGCCCTTGGGAACGTTTTTTAATGATGTATGTTCTTTGTTGCCTTCACTTATAATATCACCCCTATCAAGTGAGCCTGAGTTGCTTTGATACTCAGAATACAGGCAGAAAAAAGGCTAAATTTAGAATTGGGGGGCGGGCAGTGGGGAGAAATGCCCCCAAACAGAAGGGGAAGCAGAGAGGATGTTGTATATTGTGCAGGCCTTGGCAATTTAGAAAAACTTGGGGTTTCAACTAAAAATTGTGCAAAATGTACATATAATGTACAAAAAATATATATTTTTATGTTTGTGTATGTGTTCATGTGGGTTGTTGTCCTTGGTGCTCAAAGAGGACCAAAATGACATCACTATGTTGGACTCAATGTACATTGTGTCCAACTGTGACTGAACAGACCAATAGGAGCTCAGAAGGCTTTGCCATAGGTTGGGCACAAATAGTCAGTATGAACATTTAGACTGGAGATGTCTCTAAATTTGTGCATCTCTTGTTTCTTTTGAGCTACTGCAATTCTGTTTTGCTCATAGAGCACAGCGCCTTCTTTGATGTGGGCATGCCATGCCAGGTGGTCTTTTGACATATCTCACGATCATTTCCAAAGTTATTCAGTGTGACATATGTATGTGTATGTATCTATGCAAATTTATGCGTATTTGTGTGTGCATAATATATATGTATGTTCATGTATATGTATGTGTATATGCACATGTATGTGTATGTGTATATGTACATGTATATGTATATGTAAAACCCCTGGCCCCTGGATTTGGAGTAAGAGCACCTAGGTTTGAGTCCCTGTTTTGCTACTAACTGGCTGGGCCACTGTGGGTGAATAGCTTGATCTCTTGGACAAAGTCATCATTTCTTCATCAGTAAAATGGACATAGATTTAGAGCTGGAAGGACCCTTAGAAAACATCTAGTCCAACCCCCTTTTTTTTTTGTTTTTTAACAGATGAAGAAACTGAGGCCCAGAGAGCTTAAGTGATATGCCCTGATGTCCCACTGGTCAGAATTTGAACCCAGATCATCTAACTCCAAATCCAAATCTCTGTCCCTTGTAACACTACTTTACAATACTATATTATGCAATTCAAATGCTATTCTCATACCAACCATTCAATACATATTTGTTAAATGCTTGGCATGGGTTGAACATTGTTACTAGGCACTGAAGATACAAAGTCCAAAAATGACATTTGTGTGAAAACTGTTCATTATCAATTCATTATCTCCTACTCAATTCCCCCAAAGGCTTAAAATATGTCCACTTTCCATTAAAAAAAAAGGAATCTTAGAGTATTTTTTTGCTATTTCTTTTTTTAATAGTAAAGACAATTTTTATCATTGATTTTTTTTTTACCAGATTTTGACTTACACATTTTTCTCCCTCTCCTCTTCTGAAAATGGTAGGCAATTTGATATAGGTTATACATGTGCTATCATGTAATTGGTCACAGTTGTAAAAGAAGAGATGGATCAAAAGAAAAAAGAAACATGAAAAAGAATAAAGTAAGTAAAAAAAATGCTTCGATCTGCATTCAGAGTTCACCGGTTCTTTATCTGGATGTGGACAGCATTTTCCTTCTTGAGTTCTTTGTACTTGTCTTGGATCATTGTGTTGGTAAGAAGAGCCGAGCCATTCATAGTTGATCATTACACAATGTTGCTGATACTGTGTACAATGTTTTCCTGGTTCTTCTCATTTCACTTTACGACAGTTCGTACAAATCTTTCCAGGTTTTTCTGAAATCTGCCTGCTCATCATTTCTTATAGCACAATAGTATTCTACTACATTCATATACCACAGCTTGTTCAGTCATTCCCCAAATGATGTATCCCCTCAATTTCTAATATTTTTCCACCACAAAAAGAGCTACTATAAATATTTTTGTACATGTAAGTCCTTTTTCCCTTTTTGTGATTTCTTTGGGATACAGACTACAATACTAGTGGTATTGCTGGATCAAAGGGTCTGCACAGCTTGGTCCTAGAGTACTTTAAGGTTTATAAAATACTTGCCTTGTAGAAGCTCTGTGAGATACTCAGTGCAAGTGTTATCATCATCCTTTTATCATAGAGCACACAGATGAGAAATGAAATAGCCCCATAGTCCCATAGCTACTGTGGTAAAGAAGGGACTCAGCCTTAGGGCTTCTGAGTCTAAGACTCACAGGCATTTCACCCTGCAGTATCCTGCTGGGCTAGGACAGCTGTTGGGATCTTCAGATGTTTGTTATATGCACATTTCTTCCTCTGTACCTTACTGACCCATTGTCAGCATTTTTTTTTTAGAATTGGGGATGGGTTTTTTGAAACAGAACCAAGCTAGGATCAAATCCATAGCTCTGGTTTTAAGAGCAAAGACCTTTACCCAACCAGCTGAGTTGACTTGTCTTTCATGCCCTGTGACCAACAAAGGACACACTTCATGAAAGGTATTCAGGGCCAATGTAGTATCTTTGAAATGGTTGCATTTCTAAGGAACAGGCTATGATAGAAAGATCCTAAGAGACTCCGGGGGTCATAGAATCTAAGAGCTGTCAGATACTTCATAGACCATCCAGATCAAACTGTGAATAGATACAGTATGTACTCTCACTCGATGTCTAAATATTGTGTAGATACAGGGGCTCTAAGTATCTGTGTAGATGTAGTATACATATAGAATATAAGCTTCTTGAGGGCAAGGACTTTTTTTTGTCTTTTTATCTCCAACATGTAACACAGAGCCTTGCAGACTGTAGAGATTCTTAATAGATGTCTGTTGAGTTGGACTGGATTGGATTGGATTGGACTAGACATGGAGGGCTAGGGGCTGACTGAAGAGAGTAGAACACCTCTGGGTGATTGTGTCTTCAGCTACCAGTGTTGTTGCCTACCTGTCTGGGGCTATTTTGTTTTTAAGTCAACCTAAATTGCAACTGCAGAACTGAAAATTTCTGGCCCAAATTTCAATCTTAATGGGTTCATATGCAGGGACAAATGGTATCATTCATTTGTTCACTCAGTAAACCTTGATTACTCTGTGGGCTGAAATCACACAGGATAAGCAGGTCCATGTGAGTTCCAATCAGCACTGTTGAGGGGAGGAGAGGACATGACTGGACTCAGAAGCACTGGTCACCGGCAGTCCTTCCTCATTCCCCTCTCCATTTAAGGAAGAGCTCCAACCAGCGTTATGCTCCCTTTGAACTCAGATCAGCCCATGATTCACCGGATTGCCTTGCCCTCCTCATCTTGTTTTTGAGCTTCACTTTTATGTGGGGTCTTCCCTCCCTGGAACAGAAGCTACTTGAGGGTGGGGATCACCTCCTTTTTGACTTGTATTTATACTCTCAGAGCTCAGAACTTAACAGAGTACCTGGCACATTGTATATGCTTTATCTATCTATCTATCCCATCTCCCTTTGCCCTTGGTTTCTCTTATATAACACATTCATTGGACATTCAAATTTCTTTTTTTTCTCTTTACTGGCTTTCTTCTTCCTAATGCCTAAATCTTGGTATCCCCAAGAGTCTCTCCTTGACCCTCTTCTTTCCCCCCTCTCTCCCCTGATAATCTCTCTCTCTCTCTCTCTCTCTCTCCCTCTCCCTCTCTTTCTCTTTCTCTCAGACAGGGTTAAGTGACTTGCTTACATACAGCTAGTAAGTATCAAGTGTCTGAGGCCAGATTTGAAGTCAGGTCCTCCTGATTCCAGGGCTGGTACTCTATCCACTGTGCCACCTAGCTGCCTCAGTAATCTCATTCTCTCAGGTGGCTTCAGTTTTCCCCTTTATGCATAGGATTTCCCCATCTCTACCTCCAGCCCTGCCTCTCCTCACTCCCCGATGAGAGCATAGAATCTGGGGCTGGAACCTTAGAATTCGATCCTCTCATAAATAATCTGTGGCCAGTTACAGGGTTGCTGTGAAGATTAAATTAGATCATAAAAGGCATCTTTAGGTAGGCAGTCTAGGAGTCAGGAAGATCTGGATTCATCGGACTGTCCCTACTAGCTGTGTGACCTTGGGTAAGTCATTTACCTTTTCAGTGCCTCTGACAATTCTGTATGATTAGAAACTGCAAAGTTAGTGAGACCTTAGTACCAGGCCTGCCTCTGACATATACTGGCTAGGTGACCCTGGGCAAGTCACTTAATCTCTCACTGCTCTATGTAGCTCTCTAAGAATATCAGCTACAGACAAAGGGAGCACCTGTATTGGCAAGGGGATTTTCTCATCCGAGAGGTCCCTTTATC